>NC_053160.1:96737797-97037797 GCF_016835505.1 Polypterus senegalus
TGATCAAAACTCTCGTTTATATCCTGCGTCCTCTCATTAAACTTGTATCCCGCATTACCTGTGGGCATGTGAAACGCCAGGGGTAGCCTGTCTATGAACTTAATTTAAAGTTTAGGTTTACACCTTGCTTTCTTTCCGAGGTAGCAGCACTCATGAATATGGTAGTATATGTCACTTGCTCGCTTCTTATTGTTTCGCTGCCTTCTCAAGTATATAATGCATGTTTTCTTAAGCGCTTTTTGTAGGTCTTCCTGGTTTTCTAAGCACTGCGTTGACAGTCAGTTCACGTGATTACGTGGGAGGCTTGATGATGTCACACGAAACTCCGCCCCTCACGTCTTTCCAGCTCAACTCTATTACAGTTAATGGAGAAAAATACCTTCCAGTTATGACCATTAGGCGTAGAATTTCGAAATGAAACCTGCCCAACTTTTGTAAGTAAGCTGTAAGGAATGAGCCTGCCAAATTTCAGCCTTCTACCTACACGGGAAGTTGGAGAATTAGTGATGAGTCAGTGAGTGAGTGAGTGAGTGAGGGCTTTGCCTTTTATTAGTATAGATACAATCAAACAACTTATACACTATTTTTCTCTGTAGTCTCCTGCCTCTACAATCCACTTGTTCCAGCTCTCAGGAAGCTTCATAATCCCACAAGAGAAGAAGTCTTTTGACTGCATGTTGACCCATTCTTGCACAGCGTCAATAACGTCATCATTCGACTTGAATTTCTTCCCTCCTAAAAATTCCTTAAGTGGACCAAAGAGATGATAGTCGCCCTGTAAATAACTTACACCAATCGTACACTCTAGACTGAGAGAGACAGTCATCTCCAAACTGATTTTTAAGTCTTGAATAAATCTGAGATGGAATGACTTCTTCATTTGTCAAAAATGTAACAATAATTTGCTGTGCAACACCACTGTATACCTCCTGCTCCGACATGTTGATTAGAACTGACAGGAAGAAGGGAGAGCAGCTAGTACTACTAACGACAACTTCAAACATGCATGTGTTTGTCCAACTAGTCACATCTACCTTGTACTCTTTATAAGAACAGAGTATGAAAATTCCTGTTTATAACTGAACAGCCCTCGTATTAAAGATTCAGTTAATTAAAATCACACTTTTATTCTGTTAACTAAAATGATATTGCATTTATATATCAGTTGATCAAGTAATAAGTCACTTCAAGTAATTTAATAATATTTTCATAATTCTTTCATTTACATAAATTCAGGACTACCCATTATGCAGAAAAGAAAGTGTAAGTTCTCAGACTACATGAACAGCAAATATCCTTGTTTTCGAAAGGGCAGAACAGATTCGATTAAGGAGCTAATGCTCCCAAGATTCAATTTCAGAAGCATGCTGTGTAAAGATTTCTATTCACATTTATTCAAGAACCCACATTTACTGAGAAACATAGCTTCAGTGGAAAAATGTAAAAGAATGTAGATACAGTAAATGCAAATAAACTAAACTGAAAAGAGTACAATTTTTATTTTACTACAAGTGAATTTACCATGTGTATTATTTTTACAGGTTTACGACAGTTAAGCTATCTAAATAAGGATGGAAGGAATGAAGTCTGTCAATTTAAGAGGCTTGACATATTCAAAATATTTAATGGGTTATTGGTTTGCCAGTGACTATGATTGTGCCCATCATATCATAATTATATTGACAAACTGCTACTAAAGGTTTATATAATTAAAAAAAAAAACATAAGACAGTATAAATGCATATTATGGCAGCATAGGGAAAGGTGTCCTCAAAAGTCCTAATTTTTCGACCCAAATGTCCTCATTTCCAGAAGAACAAAGTTGGCAGCCCTACATTTAATCCCTTTTTAAGCTTGCACGGGCCCAGAGCCTAACCTAGTAAACACTGATTGTGGTCAACATGACTCATTGTCAAGTTCAGACACTTGTCAAATCACAGACTAAAGTACCCCAAACAGATGATGAAGCAGAATTGTCTGGCAGGCATGTAAAAGTTGTGCCACTTGATTTACAAGCATTTCTAGAATATTCTACGCATGACTGGTAATTACTCTTCTATTGTAATAAGATGTGACAAATCAAATATTTTAGTAAATAATGATTTACATTTTACCAGAAATTACAAATGAGTCTCTGTCTGAGAAATTTCAAAAGAATCTCTGTCTGAGGTTATGTCATTTTTATATAAAAGCGGCATTTTTAAACAATTGTTGAAAAACTCCAAGTTATGGTGTAGTGAAAAATTCGGAGCCCTGAAAAATTTGATTCCCGTGTGTGTGCTTTATGCAATTTCAAACTATCACCACACATAGGACTCTAATAGCATGTTCACATTAGTGGTAACGTTATTATTGTTATTAAATCAAAACATTGCCAATGTTAAAGCAACACTTAAAAAATAAAAACGTGACTTGGGATAAAATAAAAAAGTAATTCGGAAGAGGATTGATCATAAGCATTCCATAGCAATTGGAGCTCATCTTGTACCAAACAACATTTGCAAAACTAACTCATTAGAGAAAATAAAGAACTGTGTACTCACATATGTCTGTCTTTGCTTTACTGCGCTGTGATTTTGTCTGTCCTGTATTCTTGAGAGCTTGGTTGCATTCTACACCAGTTTACTACATTAAGCACCTTGCTATTAATTTTATGAAAAGTGCCCCCACGTTCTGAATGGATTACATTTCAATAATAAATATTGACTATATGCTGTCAACTGATTTATTTACAATGGGATTTTCATGGGGCTCTGAATTTTTCACTACAACAATAACGGCATCAGCATTACAGTTTTTGTAAAATTGTTGTGAATGGTAAATAATTTGCCTTTTGCACATGTATACATCTTCATATGCTACAAAATGCAATTTAGATGCATCAGGTAACCAATATAAAAAGTGGCATGGAAAGTAACTCTTCTACACCCGCTACATTGAAATGTGATTTTCTTCCATACAGGATGATATAAGACTTTGTAATGAGCAGAATATACAGTAGAAAGCCTACATAACAAGAATGAACAAATCAGATCACAATTACAATCTGCATTTTTGAAAAACTGCATTTTTGTCTCTCCATAATAAAATGCCACATTGGAGTTTTCAGAAGTATATGTTTCTGGAGTATATGTCTGTGGAGAGACATCAGAAGTCTTAATTTTCAGGGGTAGAAAATGCCACGGTAGTGTGGACAAAAGGTGAAAACAGAGACTAATATGTGTATTTTTAAACAAAACCATAGTAGTGTAGAAGGGGCCTGAAACAATTGATGCTGCGATTTAAATAGTTGTTAAATACAGATTTACTACATTCTTTGTAGAGTTCTGGGATGGAATTTAATGAGTCCAGATCTCAGAAAATGAATGAACCAAATACATTGATTAATAATGTAAAAGCACATTGATGATGAAAATAACTCTTAAACACAATCAAAATTTGACACTGAGCTTGACACTGATGTCTTAATAAACTTGACCAGCTCAAAATACCTTGGGCGCCTGCAACCTGGATAAAGCTGGGACTAGGCCAAGTCAACCCCATACTCCACTTATAACAAGTTTCCCAACCTCAGTTCTTCCAATCAGTTGTACAAAGACAGTAAATCACAAAATATAACAGTACAAGGAACAGTATATACTGTATAGATTATAGAAAGTTGAATAGATATAAACATAAATAATAGAAAGTGTCCCAAAATATACAGTGAACTAACAAATAAGTGAAACAAGAAAATATTTATATGCACATGAAAATTGCCATTACTTCTTTTCTCACCCAATAAACAGCATATACTGTATATGTACTGTATATTGCGCCTTCATGCTGGAAGGATAAGAGCATTACCGGAATGGCATAATAGGAATGGTTAAACAGTTGGAGGCCACTGACATTTTTCCCTCCTCGTCTTTTCTGACTGCTTTTTTAACTAGTTTTTCATTTGACTACGGTCAGTGTCACTACTGGTAGCATGAGGCGATACCTGGACCCTACAGAGGTTGCACAGGTAGTCCAACTTCAGGATGGCATATCAATATGTGCCATTGCCAGAAGGTTTTCTGTGTCTCCCAGCACAGTCTCAAGGGCATGGAGGAGATTCCAGGAGAAAGGCAGTTACTCTAGGAGAGCTAGACAGAGCCGTAGAAGGACCTTAACCCATCAGGTATCTGCTCCTTTGGCAAGGAGTAACAGGATAAGCACTGCCAGAGACCTACAAAATGAGCTCCAGCAGGCCACATGTATAAATGTCTCTGACCAAACAATCAGAAACAGATTTCATGAGGGTGTCCTGAGGTCCCGATGACATCTAGAGTGCCCTGTGCGGCATCGTGGAGCTTGATTGACATTTGCCATAGAATACCAGAATTGGCAGGTCCACCACTGGCACCCTGTGCTTTTCACAGATGAGAGCAGGTTCACCCTGAGCACATGTGACAGACGTGAAAGGGTCTGGAAAAGCTGTGGAGAATTTTATGCCACCTGTAACATTGTTTAACATGACTGGTTTGGTGGTGTGTCAGTGATGGTCTAGAGAGGCATATCCAAGGAGGGATGCACAGACATCTACAGGCTAGACAACAGCACCTTGACTGCCATTGGGTATCAGGATGAAATCCTTGGACCCATTGTCAGACCCTATGCTGTTGTAGTGGGTCCTGGGTTCCTCCTGGTGCACGACAATGCTCAACCTCATGTGTTGAGAATATACAGGCAGTTCCTGGAGGATGAAGGAATTGAAACCATTGACTGGCCCCCACGCTCACCTGACCTAAATCCAACAGAACACCTCTGGGACATGTTTCGGTCTCCCTGACGCTGCCAGGTTGCACCTCAGACTGTCCAGGAGCTCAGTGATGCCCTGGTCCAGATCTGGGAGGAGATCCCCCAAGACACCATCTGTCATCTCATTAGGAGCATGCCCCAACATTGTCATTCTTGCATACAAGCACGTGGGGGCTAAAAAACTACTGAGTACGATTTTCGGCAAAATGGACTAGCCTGCCACATCATTTTTTCACTTTTATTTTCTGTCTGTCTTTGAATTCAGCCCTCAGTAGGTTGATAATTTTCATTTCCATTAAACAATGTGGCATCCTTCTGTTTCTAACACATTACCCAGTCCATATCAGTATTGATATCCAGCATGATTTCTTTTCCCATTGAGATCTGATATATAATCCTTAAACTAAATTAAGTCCTTCATTAAAAATTACAAATATTGCATACAAAAAATCCCATAAACAAAACACACTCAAAGTCTTCACTGGAACTTTAACTTGGAAGATGGTGGAATATAAAGAACCCAACCTAATTCTTTGAAGTAAAATTAAAGCAAAAAGGCTAGCTGAAATGATTGCACTCTCCCAAAGTAGATAGACTAGAAAAGAACAAAACAGTCTCACCAGTACAAGTTCTAGCAGGTGTGAAGTATTTTCCAGGTAGAAGTCGGAGAAAATTCCCTTCTGTTGAACTGTAATGTGGTGGATTGTGGAAGTCACTTGGTCATCAAAACTGCTTTACCAAGTGAAATCAAAATGGAAGGATTTGTAAAATAAAATCAAAACGGGAGGAGAGGAATGTGGAGTGAGGGAGAGTGAACTGAGGTCTAAATCCATCTGTATATAAAGATAATATAGAAATATATATAATATAATATATATATATAGAAACAGGAAGTCCCACCTCAAAGAGTTGGCAGCTGTCAATCATGTGTTTTTTACTTTCTAGGTTAATGGGTGGTTGCTTTTATACAATGAATAATTCACAGTTCTGTAAAAGGACAACAAACTAACACAAACAATCGAACAGTCCAAACAAATGACAAATATCATGCAGCACTGCTACAAACTTATTAAGTGCTCCATTCTATTTACTTTGTTTAATTCTTTGTCATTCAAGATATTTTTGCTTTGTTTTTAATGAACCGTAAAATGTGTTTCTCTACCAAACCACCCATAACAGAGCATCCTTGTATTATCATCAGTTTCCAATCTATAGTTTAAACCAGAGCTTGAAGTGTGCCGTCATGCACTAGTATGAAGCAGCTGCAATTTTCCATTTTTCTCCGTAGCATACCAGCATTAAATGTTGCAGACCAGCAGTAAATAGCTGTGTATCAGAACCTTCTGCTCTGACCTTCAAGAGGGACCTCCCTTGGGATGTAATGAACAAATATCATCCCAATCGAATAAAGGAGCCGACAATAATAGACAGTAGTGGCTCTAATTTGTTTCAACTTTTAAAAAGTTTCTGTTCGATTTTTGCAGGTGTAAGACTGTGTGATTGTTCCTTTTCTGTTCTTTTTTAACCTTTCAATGATAATGCTTTTTTTTGTCATTAGGGGTTTGGGGACAGCAGTCTATGGTAATTGAAGGTTTGACATATTCATGAAATTTGCCTCATAGTTACACACTGAATGAAAGATGAAGCAGCTCTCATAAAGAATTTGTACTTGAAGGTACAGTGCATCGTGTAAAAATGATCTCATTTCAGGGTGCCATGTATAGCTTTTCTAATAAACAGTAAAAGATTGTTGCCTCTTCATCTTCTGCTACCAAGATGTGTGAAGCACTGGAAACTTCTAATTCTGAGATGTAGTCTACATGACAAAGGCTGGTTCTGCTGCTAAATGCCTGTTTCATATTAATTTATGCTTGCACTCCCCATAGACCTTAATCCCTACAAGCTTTAAGTTAGCAATTGTTGCAGCCTTCTTATTTTTCAATTTGCCTGGGAATCAATACAAGCACTGTAATTAACCCGTCACTAGAACATTAGCCCTCATCTTATTCAAAGCACATTCCTGCATCCACCACAGCACTAAGAAAGTTTCTTACTACACTCAGTGACCTTAGCATGGTGATGTGATAGGCCACAATATTACACAATTAAAAAATTAATCTGCCATAAAACACCAAATCTTATTACAGAACTAGAAAAAATATAAACAGGGATGACATGGGATGTGGAGGTAGGGCCTAGTAGTAGATCAAAAAAAGTAAACACTAGCAGTGAGTACACACATTAAGTGCAGAGGGGACTGGGTGGTCTCATGGTCTGGAATCCCTGACGATTTTATTTTTTTCTCCTGCTGTCTGGAGTTTTTTTTTTTTTTTCTGTCCTCCCTGGCCATTGGACATTACTCTTATTCTATGTTAATTAACGTTGACTTATTTTTCTTACTGTGTCTTTTATTTTTCTATTCTTCATTATGTAAAGCACTTTGAGCTACATTTTTGCATGTAAATGTGCTATATAAATAAATGTCGTTGTTGTTGTTGTTGATTTAAGCGCACTTTAATAACCAGATTATTTACAGAGACCCTGTTTCTAAAATGTCATGTAAATCCTTATTCTGGTTAAAGAAACCAGGTTATTTGTCTCTGAGAAACCTGGTTAGCAAATGTACTGTAGATATCTCCATAACTAACCCAGTTATTTGGACATGTAAACATTTAACCAATTTAAAGTTAAGGATTTTGTAGTCCGCATATATCGGTTGCACTCTTAGCATGTGCACGTGCTTTGCAGCAGCCACAGGTAGAAGCATCTGCAAGATAAATGTTCTGAAGCAAATGCCCGAGCAATCACATTTTTTCTTCTCCTGGCTGAAATAAGTTGTCTCGGTATTTCAAAAATCGCTAAATTCATGTTGATGAGCTGAACGTACATTGCTAAGCCTAACTAATGCATTTAAAGTAACTTGCCTTATGTAATGCAATTGTTTTTTAAAGAAACAGGTAACGTAATTCAATATTTATTGTATTAAAGTAAAAATACCTGCTTTATTAGTTTCCTAGCAGTACTGGATGTAAGACAAGAAGCGCATGTATCGGAACGCCTCTCCTTTGCAGGGCTCAGGTACACAGCCAAGCAGAAAAGAATGTGCTGTGTGCAATCTGGTAACAGAAACATTAATGAAGTGTCAGCTTAGTTTCCTTCCAACTATTTGCTATAGATATGTTTAAACTGTGATCGGGTGAGGATGTAAAAAAGGAATTAATGATAGTTACTTCAGAGGACATTAATGACTAAACAAATTTATAAAACACTATAAAATCATCACAGCCTCCATGCTGGTTTTCAGATTCATGGCAGCCAATGATTATATTTAACTTTTTTTTTTTAACAACTTGGCATTGTTTTTTCAAAGGAGAACTTCTAAAGCATAGTTACATGTGTAGACTGAGGTTTTTAAGAAACCATGTTTCTACCTTAATTGGGTTACTCGCTTTTTGTGTAAGCATGTAAATGCATTCACTGACTCAATTATATGGAGCAAAGGGTAACAATGTAGGCGTCTTAGAAGGACTATCAACATGGATACCAGTACAGGTCAAACTCGATTGAACCCTTAAAGGAAACACACAATATTATTCCAGGACACTAAAGCATATACTGTATAACCTAACAAATGTCATGGTTATCTGAGACTTCCTGTAAAGGGAAAATGGGGTCTGGAGGTCAGCAAGTAGCCCACAAAGCATCAGAGCCAACAGCTAGCTGCACATAATCACTAAATGTTGAGATGGGATGAGTTAAGGAGGACTGAGAGGAAGCAAGTACTCTTATACCTAGCATCTAGTGAGCAGCTCTGAGTTGCTCCTGTAGGGGAATGAGCTTGACGGCTTCTTGAAAGACCTGGCTCCATGAGAGATACTGAGGACTGATTGGTGGAGGTACATCAGGGACCAGTATAGAGATCTCTAGTCCAGTTTCTCTATCAGAGAAGCAGGGCACCATCCTCCCAATTCAAAAAGAGATTCTAAGATTTGGCTAGAAAAACCCTTGGAATAAATTTAAATACATTTTGAACCAGAAGGCCATGGAGTCTAGATGTAGGAGGAAAATTGGAGCAACATTTCAGCTTTAGGAGGAAGAGAGACTAGTATCAAGACAGAGGTGGCAAGACATATGGGCTTGTGGGTGAGCTAATCAGTAGGTAGAAAGGGTTTCCAGATCTTTTCAAATAGATCCCAAAAAGAACTAGAGCGTTGGTTATCTTTTGTTTGCATTACTAATGTGCATTCACACATTTGTGTACATCTCCTTTTGTGTAATAAAGCAACATACCATTAAAGATAGGTTTAAATATTCTATTACTTTCGTCTTAAAGCAGATGACAAAGTGATGAAATAGACAGACACAGGTCCAGTGCCCTGGTTTAGTATCCTATGATCATTTGTTCTCTTCTAGTGCCCGTGTGAATTTTTCTGATTGTTTTTCCTTCTGACATCAGTTTTTTCATGTGTGTTAGCATAACTTCATATTTGGCCATGTCGGATGTTACTGGAATAGGCTCCAACTATTTGCAACTCAGAATTCGATTCACTAATTTAAGAAAGTTACATTATCTGTATCAATAAAATTGTATGCCCTTTGGGTATCTGTTTGACTGTTTTTTTTTTTGCTTGTTTATCAATCACACAAAAATGACTCAACCGATTTTTATGGAATTTTGTATGTGCGGTGTCATTGGTCCAGCCTAAAATCTAGGATATATGTTGTATTGAGGAGAGGGTGCAACAGAAATATCAGTCCTAATACCAGAATTACAATTTTATTAAGGGGTTGATGAGGAGGGCACCTTTTATTGCACAAAATGTTTTGTAGTAGCCAAAGCTCTTCTAATATGAATTATGTAAGTTTATACAAAGTACTTAAGGTGTGCCAAAGCCAGCTGCAATTGGAACAACTTCTTGGGGCTTCTAGACATTTCCAAAAGGCAAATCTAATTAAGGAAAATTGGCCACCCTGCCTCTCTTTGGACAATTTACAAAGGTAACAGTGTAGACTATTGTCCATGATATACTATAGGTGAAACTGCACATCCCAGAAAATATGTCTCAATAATACTGTCTTCCAAAATCACTGTGGATCTTTCTTTATTATTGACTAGCTGTCCCCCATGGCTCTGCCTGCATAGTAGTAAAACAGGACAAATTTTAAAAATCAATAAAATGAAACGGGTATTGACAGCTAAGCGGAGGTAAGGTACACTCCAACATGTGGCGATAGCCAGACTGCCTCAAATGGAGGCTGGCACGCTCCTGAGGAGAGCCCCGCCCAGCTCCCCGCTCCTGAGGTCCTGTTTCCCCTTCCCCTTGACCTGCAGCCTCTGTCTCAGTTTAGAGTGAATAAATCGCTTTCGCAAGCAAACTATGATACTTAGCGTGATGAGAGACGTCACAAAATCAACCAGAATGTTGAAGCAAATTCTATGAAAAATTCCCAATCTAAATCCATTAAATAGCTCTCTTGTGAAAAGGAGACAGACATACAGAGAGATAGACAGACAGACGTTGGATTTTATTTACAGAGAGACTAGTTGTCCCCTGTGGCTCTGTCTGCATAGTAGTGAAACAGAACAAACTTTAAAAATTAATAAACAAACAGGTATCACTACCTAAGCAGAGGCAAGGAACACTCCAAAAAGCAGAAGTAGAGCAACTTGAACGGAGGTTGTCGCATGAGTGAGGAGGACCCTGCCCGCCTCCCTACTCCTGACGTCACGCCTGCAGCCTCTGTCTCGGAATAGCGTGAATATATAAGTATGATTCATGGCGTGATGAGAGAAGACGCAAAATCAACCGGAATGTTCAAGCAAATTATAAAAAAATGCCCGAATGAAATCCGTTAAGTAGTTCTCTCGTTCGCTAGTTAAGTGGAGGTAAGGTACATGCCCCGAGGCTGGAGTGTGAGTGATGAGGGCCCACCCCCTCTCCCCTTGGCCTGCTGCGTGTCTCTAGGATTCAGGCAAATAAATTGGTACCACAAGTGAACTATGGTATTTAGTGCAATGAAAGAAGTCGCAAAATCAACTTGGACTCAAAGTAAGTTCAGATATTTTAAACTATTGCATCACCAATATGTACCAGGGTATTTCATCACGAATAGACATGTTTCTGATTGTTAAATACCTAGTTTGCCTCTGAACTACTGCACCTGATGTTAAGCATTTAAAGTGAGATGTCTTAGGCCCCCAACTGATTGTAATCCAAGAGTCACACTATGGCTGAATTTTTTTTTATGTTGCTGGTTCAATCCTCTTCCTGGCTACAGAAAAACTGCCAAGATCAGGGGTCTCAAACTTCAGTCTTGGAGGGGCATAGTGGCTGCATATTTTTGTTTCAGCTCTGTTTATTAATTAGATGATTAATTATTACTGCTGAAGTTGTTGTGACTTAAGCAGCATTTTTGAGCTTCATTTTAATTGACCCAAAAAACAACCTCTTAGTTATTTTAAAATTCAGACTACTTTGAAAATCCTGGATGCTTAAACTTAATCCACTGAGTGTATTAGAATTTTAAAATGCATACTGTCCGCTTCTTGATTATACCAAATTTGCACTACTTTTAGCTACAAAATAAAAATGATTTGTTTTGTCTTGATGGGAACCCTCCCTTGCCTTGCTCTTGCATTCTGATTACCTGCTAGATGTCCTCCAAGCCTCCACTGCTTGCTCACAATTATTTACTTGCATAAATATGCCTATAATTACCTGATGTTCTGTCACAATTATGGGTCCTTTGGACTCCTAAGAAAAGACCTGAAATTGATAATTAAATTCTTCTCTAGAGATGGGGAAAAAGTTATTTTCAACTTAATTAGACCCGACTAGACTGATTTTATACATGTATCTAAGTTTATAAACCTTTTTTGTAGATTAGTTAAGTGTTGCATTTTGCTACTAAATTGTAGTATGATCAAAAACTACCCTTGCCTTTCTAAAATGTTTTTATTATGACCAGTTATTTGTATTGATTAGAGGAAGTGACACATGTATCAAAAAAGTATACAAATAACAGATCTTGTACAAAATTAAGATAGTCCTTTGATTTAATGAGAAGTGGCACGTCCATTAACAGTTATAACATGAACTGTCTGTCTTTCTTGAAAATTAATCTCTAATATCTGATTTGAGGGATTTAATTCCATTTATACTTAGAAATCTTCTTCAGTGATTCCACATTTGTTGGCTATCTTGTAGGAAGAGACTTTTAATTATTTTCCAGAACATTTGTTTTGGATTGAAGTCTGAAATTTGACTATGCCTTTCGAAAACACAACTTTTCTCCTTCTTGATCCATTCTTTGGTATATCTTTGTTGGAATGTTTACAATAATTGTATGCTCAAAAAGGTATTTCACTGTGCCTTTAAATTCTGATATTCTTTTCCAGAATATTTTGGTATGACTCTGTGTGCATAATTCAGTCAGTGATGGTAAAGGTTCTACTTCACTTGATAGAAGTACAGGTCTAAATATTAATGTTTAACAGTGGTAATAAATTAATAAATCTACCTTAGAGATAACCACTGGCATGTTTTTGCCCAACATCATACATTTTTGAATGGTGTCCAGAAAACACTGTTTCAAAGATTAATAAATGGTATTTTCCAGACGTGTTACAAGCAGCAATGTTCTTGCTTGAGATGAAAAGTACTCTTCTGGTTACTCTACCACACGTGTAGTGTGGCAGATTTTTGGCTCTCAGTAGATACACTCTACATCTTGCAATCTCTATTTCTAAGTAGGCCAAGTTTTAGTTTTGGTTTTGACCTTACTTTGGCCCTTGAATTATGATTTTATTTCTTCACTTTGGCTTTGACAGGCACTGGTTTATTAGAGGCAGGGTTTTGTCTCTGGGTGATATTTATATTTTGTTTTATTATTCTATTTGTTATGCCTGAATTATTTTCTTTTGTTATGTGGGTGTTGTGTACTATTGTTTATTATATACCGTATATACTCGAGTATAAGCCGACCCAAATATAAGCTGAGGTACCTAATTTTATCTACAAAAACTGGAAAAACTGGAAAACTTTATTGACTCGAGTATAAGCCTAAGGTGGGAAATGCAGCAGCTACTGGTAAGTTGCAATAATCAAAATAAATGGCAATAAAATTACCATACATTAATGGAGGCATCAGCTCATTAATTGAGCACACAGCCTTGAATGAGTCTCACAGAGGCTGCACAGCACCACACAGAGCCCGCAGCAGTTCTTCTACCACCCGCAGACCAAACCAGGTACAGTGGAAAAGGTTCATTGTCCTGTTGCAGCACCCAAGATCATTGGGTCATGACCATAATTTGTTCCAAAACTCTGGTCATAACCCGATTTGGCCGTGACCCGAAGTAATTTCCAAAAAAGGGTTGTATGTAAATACAATTAATCCGTTAAAAACCGTACAAACTATGTACTGTAAATATATTTTTTTAAAGATTTGTAAACACAAATATAATTAATCATACCATAGAATGCACAGTGTAATAGTAAACTAAATGTAAAAACATTGAATAATACTGAGAAAACCTTGAACAGAGAAAACTAACACTGCAAGAGTTCACGCTATGGTGCTATGAACCGCTTGCTAAAAACACTTTTTTTTAATGAGTTTTAAGCACAGGTAAAAAAAATGAACATTTGAAAAATCTGTAATTTAATAAACAACCAAGAAAAGTAACATTGCAACAATGCACGCTACAAACCGATCGCTGTAAACAGAAGTGAAGTGGAGGTTAAAATCCAATAGAATAAAGTCTTCATTAAATAAAACGAGGCTAAAGCAATGCTCGAATCTGTCTCTTTAAAAACAAGCCCAGTCCATTCTTTAACTGCCTTATGCGGCCAGCCCTCTCTCTCTCTCACTCGCTCTCTCTCTCATGCGTGCGTGCATGTGTCTGTGTCTCTCTCTCTCTCTCTCTCTCTCTCTCTCTCTCTCTCTCTCTCTGCACAGGGAATGCACAGGGAGAGACTGAACACGTGCGGGTTGGCGGGGGCAGTGGGACCTGACTCGAATATAAGCCGAGGGTGATGTTTTTCAGCACATTTTGGGTGCTGAAAAACTCGGCTTATATTCGAGTATATACGGTACCATTTCTTTAATGTTGTGTCTATTTCATGTGCTCTATTGGTGGAACCCCAAGAGGCGTGGCCTTCCTCTGATTGCTTCAGCCAATCAAAAAGAAAGAACAGGCAGTAGGACATTGAATGTTGTTTGGATTCATTGTATTACTGTTTCTTTACCAGTTTCTGTTATTTTACTTTTGGATTGTGTATTGGGGCTAGTTCATCTTGGATTGCCTTTTTAGGAACATCTTTTTGTTTATTTCTACTCTTTTTAAAATTTTTGTTCTATCTTTAATTCATTACAATAAATATCCTAATTTAAAAAAAAAAGTCTGTGGAACTCGTTTCTACAAGCCAGAGTTTGGTGGATGGTTTTATCTCTCTTGTGAGGCATTTTTTCTTATTGACAGGTGGTAGTTGGGGTGGGTAGGCTTGGGTGAGCCTCTTCTGGGCAGACCAGTGAAGTTTGTGGCTAATTTACTGTTTTTTTGGAGGCCTCGTAGTCTTTTGCTATATCATTGACACCATGTTACAACAGCCATGATCTCTGTGTCTTCCTAGGTTTTGAACCTTGGCTCTATCTGTCCTTTTGTTGTACTAAATGAGTTTTTGTTTACTCCTTCCTCACAATAATTTTGGGTGTCTTTACATGCCTTTAACACAATAATGATTGCTACTGAGTTAAGAGCAAGGGCATCAATGGCACCAAGAGAAGTCTAGGGATCACTGCATGTAGTCTGTTACTGTTCTTTTTAACATCTTGCTAGGGTTTCCTTGTTGCTTTGTTGAATAATTCTGGATACAGTTATTGAGGTCATCACTGAAAAAGTCAAAATATATTTGCAAAGTTCATTGCCCACTGGTTAATGGCAGCCAAGCCTCTAAAACTATCCTATCACTATTTTTATGCTATTTGCACTGAAACTGTACTTTTATGGAATACAGTGCACTGCATTTAGCTGCAATGTTTGGAGGCCCAAATTGCAGGTAAGCGGAGATTGCAAATAAGTGGAGTTACCTTATAATCGACTGTGAGCCATGTGCTTCATGCTAGGTATGCACTTTATTGCATGTATTGCGTCTCTGTGGCTGCCTAATAATAAAGGACGCGCCTAACTATAATGTCTAGAGCTAAGGAATAAACACAACGTATTGTTACTAACCAGCCTCAAATATAGTTTAATCGTTTAATGTACAGTAGTCAAATTAAATTACAGTACATGCAATATACATACAGCTTTGCTGGTCTACAGCTGCTAATTTTCAATTAATTAATGTCGTAGTTTACTCAGTGTTAGTTGACACACAATGAAAAAAATCTGTTATTGTTGTCTGTGCCTGGTTCTGACGACGGTCATAAATTTGGCTGGACAGTGCATAAAATGTTTCATATGAATCACAACCAGTTGACTCTAAGTAGGCTCGTATAAAATCCAAGCTCTTCACTGCATTAGTGAACGTCAGTGCCATGGCAGGTGCAGTCTGAATGTCATCGACATCGGCTGCATCCAGTCTCTCCTCCTCTTCTAGTTGATTAGCGGCTGGAGTAGACACCTTCAGGCTTTCACATATCTCTTCGTCTGTTTTATCTGCACTAAAGTCATTAGTTATCATTCCATCAGGCAGCTGTAGCCCCATGCTGCTGCTATTGTCCACAATTGCTGCTGAGGCACCCAGAATTGGGATAGTGCTATCTCCCTTCACAGCTTTCACAAAGCTTGCCCGTCTCTAGCAGTTAACAATTGTTGACATACTGACACGACTCCATGCATCCTTCTGCATGTGCAAACTGTCAAGTAACGTTAGCTTATGAGACTGCTCAATTGCTCTCATTGTTTCATTGTCACCTTGATCCATGATAGCCGTCAGACGGTGAAACATGAGGGATCGTAATTTCGCTTGAAATTTGCTATTATGCCTTGGTCCATGGGCTGAATTAAGCTTGTTGTGTTGGGCGGCATAAAAACAAGCTTGATGTTTGTCTGTCTGATATCATCACTGTGTGCTGCACAGTTGTCACACAGCAAAACAATTTGTCGTCTTTTGGACCTCATTGAATTGTCCAGCTTCTTCAGCCACTGTAGTCAAACTTAACTGGTCA
Organism: Polypterus senegalus; assembly: GCF_016835505.1. NCBI lineage: Eukaryota > Metazoa > Chordata > Cladistia > Polypteriformes > Polypteridae > Polypterus > Polypterus senegalus. The sequence continues at coordinate 96,753,755 of NC_053160.1, forward strand.
TCCAGGCGTTGCGATTTGCCTCATATGCTACTGGAAGCTTCTTGACGTTTTTGAAGCACCTTGGCTCTTTGCTTTTCCCTATTACCAGTGGCGGTAACTTTTCTGATCCATCCATGTTACAGGCCAGTAGCAGCGTCAGTCTGTGTTTTGGCACTTTAGTCCCAGCAGGTTCATGGTGTTTCAATGTTAATGTTGCCTCAGGTATGGCATGCAAATAAAGCCCAGTTTTGTCAGCACTGAAGATATCATGTTCATCATACTCTTTGATGATGTCAGGAAGAACTTCAACTATCCAATGCTCGGCACCAAATTCATCGGAGTCCTGCTTTTCCCCGTGTTGCTATCTAAACTGGATGTTTTCTCGTTGCTTCCAGTACTCTAGCCATCCATTTGTAGCAAGCTGATTGGCTTTTTCAATCATCATCAGTCTGCTAACTGGCAGCTGTCTGCTTCTAGCTTGGCTGAACCAACGCAACAAAGTGACTTCAACATCCTCAGATTTTCCAGCCCGTTTTCTTTTTTGGTCAGGATTAGCGTTTTTTGCTAGTCATCAATCACCTGCTGCCGTTGCTTAACAATGAGACAGATTTGACTTGGATGAACACCAAAGTGACTTGACTTTCCTTACTATCAATTCGTTGTAACACTATTACTCTATCCACTAATGACGGGGCTTTTAACGTTTTTGAAGTCTTACACGCTGCCATATTGGACTAGACCTAATGTATCGATATTCCAGCAACTTTTCAAAAAACTAAATTATGTTGATCAGTTGATGTTCTTTTCAGATCTGTCGGATTTCTAACTAAAATAACAGACACATCCCACGCATATGCCTGGCACTATCGACTTTATATGGTGTCGTCTCTCTCTGTACAGTGCATCAACTACAGTCGACTTCACTTGCGTGCATGTTGGTTGAGTGCACACTCCTCTTAGCTCCATATGACTTTCACGGTCTCTATTTGCATAAAGTCAAGTGCAGTCGACTCTGCTTAAGCGCACGTGGCAATCTTGTCCAGAGGACTTAAATGGAGTAGACTGTACAGTAAGCGGAAAACAGACTTGCACGGCCATTGCAGCTATCTGAAGCGGATTGACCTGAAAATCACGAAACGAGAATATAAAAGGCATTGCAACAAACCGGAAATTGTAGCTAATTGAATTGCAGTTAAGTGGAGCTGACTGTACTTGCTCTCTTGTTTACTCTGTTCTACTGCTTTGTATGTCACCTTCCTAAGAATTCCACTAGAGGCTCCAAAACATGGGTTAGTTATGCATGTGTCTCTGAATACGCTTAGGTGTCAATGTCAGGGGATTGATACTGGGAAGGTGGTGGTTTGATGAAAGTGAAAGGGCATCTGTGATTTAATTTATGTCCATGCAAGGTTTATGTTTTTTATATACTGTCCTTCATAACAAAAATGATTGATCACAAAAAAACTGAAAGCAGTGCTACATTTTTTTTCTTTGATTAAATGCAGATATCAGGAATTTTGAGCCCTTGTTTATGTTGCCATCTTTTCCTTTCTCAAGCATATGTTTAATTGCAGCTATTGTATCTCACTCTGCTCCCTATGCTGAACCCAAAATGCAGATTTTTTGTCTTCTGTGATCTTTTTGTGTGTCAATATGTAGAGTATCTTCAAATCCTGTAAAAACAGATAATTTGTTGATTTGTATATGTTTTTCTTCATTTGAATGTTACTGTTCTTGATTTGGTAAGGTTTATTAGAATTGCCCTTTTTCCTGTATTTCTCTGCCTAATTCTGCTTGTATCTTTTTTTTAGGGTTCTTTTGAGTATCATTTGCCTTTTATGTCTTTATAAGTTCAAACTGTAATTCTGTTGCAGTAAATAGTTATTATGAGTAAAACAAACAAGAAAAGTATGTAAAAATGTTTGATTATTTTAAATTAAGCCAAAGTTCCCCCTTTTACAAACTGGTCACTAACACATGCCCTCATTTTCTCAAATTTCTAAGCAAGTATCTTACCCTCTTTATTCTGGGACGGCAAGTGCAGGTGCAGTGAAACTCACAAAACCACTTTGTGTACAAGTTTGAATAGTCATAGAACAGATCAAAATTTAATTATTTTGAAGGAAGCCCTACTCTAGAAACACAAAAAGACTTAAGTGATTTTTTTTAGTAAAAAATGTGTTGCTCGCAACAAGCATGTTATCTTGAGGAGGAGGAGGCAGATATGATGCACTCTGGTGCAGGGAAGACCATGAAGTCTTATCAATTTGATAATATTTGCTTGAATTTCCTTTGGCAGTCCCCAAGACCATGGTGCCTTTCTATAGTTGTTAATGGGTCAGGACTCTTGAGCCTCTTCTCTTAAATGGGTAACATGATCCTGATGGGGTGTAGGATTATGACTACTTTTGTGCCTATACTTACCTTTAAAAGTTCAAATTGTTCACAGCACTTTTGCTGTTGGACTAACTGCTCAGTCTACCATCCTTAATTAACTATAAGCAGAACTTAGGCATCCATCGGCCCTGCAGGATAACCTATGCTATGGCAATTTCCAGCTTTTGTTAAGATTTGCCACCAGGTATATAAAAGGAGAGGAAAACTGCTGTGGGGGAAAAAAAAAAACTCTGGCCAATAAGAGAAATTAATTAAGGAAATAGGACATGAACACTATCCCTGGGGATTGGAAAAAAGACTAATTGTGAATTTCCCTAAGAAACACAGCCTCAAAGTTTGTGACAGTTGGTGAGGCAGTACACTTCTCCCAACACCATCTAAATTCTTTGGTTGAGTTCTCCTGACCAGAATTGGTACAGCCATTGATGCCAAGATGAGACAAGAAAAAGAAGGATTCAGGAAAGGGAAAAGATGCATAGAACAGACCTCTGCTTTAAAGAACATCATTGAGCAATGTCTGGAATGGAATAATCCATTGTACATTAACTTTGTTGACTTCCAGAAAGCAGTTGACAGCCTGCAACATAATACTTTATCAAAGATCCTAAGGTTATATAAGTTACTCCAAAAATAATTGCCATGATATATGGAATGATTTAGGCTGAATATTGATGATTTGTAGCCTTTTCCTTTTAAGAGAAGCTGTGTTGTATACCATTGTCAGGGTCACTTTTCAAGCTTTCAGGGGGTGTGGTCTCCAGGGTTGTGACCTTGACTTAGTCAGCAAACAGCAAAAAGGTCAACCTTTTGAATTCAGTTTTATCTGATCTACAGTTAAGAACCTTATTTTTATTATGACTTACTCATTTGATCGCTTTTCATGTCTTGCCTGTTTTTTCACTTACTGTGTGTTATTTGACTTAAAATGTTGCCTCTTGTCTGGGTTTTGGCCACTTTGGTTTATTTTTATTTATTTTTTTGTTTGCCTTTTGCTTGTATCTCCTGGTTTTCTCCAGAAACTATTTATCTGTTTTCCTGTCATGACAATAGGGTTGTTTTGTCAAAATTTTAAATGCAGCATTAGTCTTGATGACACACTAACAAATTAGTTCCTGGTTGAGACAGGTGTATGATAAGATGGTGTTGTTTCCTTCATCCTCTCCTAGTTGCCGTTGACTAGATCATGCAAAATACCACATCAGACAAATGCAGAAGCATGCAGTGGACTCTATTATCCCACCTAAAAAACTGGGACTTTATTGATGACCTTTCTGTACTCTCCTCTAAACATGTGAAACTACAAGAGAAGACTGACAAACCAAATATATACAGCAAAGAAACCCCTCACAAATAAACTGATCAACTCAATGACTCATGTACCTGTCACGGTAAACAGTAAATCTCTTGAGAATTTACTCAAATTCACCAAAGGAATTTACTTATTTGGTGAGCGCTGTTAGTACTGATAATATAGCCAATAAAGATATCAGGGCAAGATTAAGGAAACTTGGCAGCACCACTGCCAGACGTCAGTCTATCTGGAGGTCAAAGCAATGCAGCTTCCAGCATAGATCCTACTGTATAAGAGCAATGTGAAGTCTGTTTTGCTGTACAGTGCACAATGCTGGAGCATAACTCAAAATGAGATCTCTCAACATCTTCCATAATGGATGCCTGAGAAGGTCAGGTCAGGTCATGATGGGGAGCATGCACTGGTACAGTGCGTTGCCACACCAACCACACGATGTAACAAGCTCAGGATCCTGGTTGGCCACCATTTAGGCAGACATGTGGTCCAGTCCCACCCTCTGGAAATGATCATCCATCGGCCACAGCCAGGTGTTACATGGGTGCCCCCTTGGTCTGGTCCAACCGCTCGGGTCCTGCGAGCTGGATCACCCTTGGAGAATCGCGCCACAGGACTGTAGTGGTGTAACTGATGCACACAATGCAGGTAATGTGCCTCATTCTGGACTCCATGAGCAACCGCTCATTCGACACAAAGTCAAACCAGAGATACCCAAGGATTCTCCAAAGAGACACAGAACCGAGGGTGTCCAGTTTTCATCCTAGGTCAATGGATAGCATACATGTCTTGTAACCTTATAAAAAACAGGAAGCACCAGGACTCTTAAGACCTGGACCTTTGTCCATTTGCAGGCATATTGGGAGTGCCACACATCCCTTTCCAGTGACCTCATGGCATCCCCATGCTCTCCCAAGCCATCTACTGACTTCATTGGAAGAGTCGCCAGAGACATGACTGTCGCTGCCAAGGTAAATGAGAAGAATCTGTGGAAAATAATGGCAAGCTCTACAGGAAGACAAAATGCCTAAATGTAGCACTGGAGATCAAATGTTGGCGTCTGAGATGGCTAGGGCATGTGTTAAAAATGCACCAAGACTGTATCCTAAAAATAATTCTCACATGAAAAGAGGAAACAAAGCTGGCCGAAAACAACATGGTAGAAGACAGTAACATCTGAACTAAAGAAGAAAAACTGAACATGTTGCCAAAGACTAGATTTGATGAAAGCAATTCACCTCAGCTTAATTTCCCAGTTGCATAAAAAGGAGTAGTAGTAGTGGTAGAAACTGATGTTGGAAAAAAACTCTAGCCACTAAGACAAATTTAATTAAGGAACTGTACTATAGAAAATTATAAAAATGAAGTATTCTGTTAAATTAAATTGGGAATAAAAGAACACAATGAATGTAAATACTAAACTAATTTAAAAAGGAACACAATTCAAAATTGGAAATATGTCAAAAATTTGAAAAATGAACTAAGTTCTAAAAGAAAATGCCAACGCCAAAAGGGAAAGCACAAAGCTATAAAAAGAATCCAAAAATTTCAAGCCAGACTGAAAATTTTACTTTAAGAACTTAACAAGCAAAGTCTGAAGTTTAAATGCCAGAGATGCAAATAGCAAAATTCTTAGGGCTCCAAAAATAAAACTTGCATACCAAAATTCAAAAGGGGAGCAAAGACAAAGTAACCTGCAAGCTAACTAATGCCTCTCCATAAAATAAGAGGTAAAGGCAGATTTTTACAGCCCTGATTAGGTAATTGCCCTGCAACTAAGTTAAGCTACAGAACCTCAGTTTTATCGCAACAAAACTTTATTACATGATTGACAGACATTACATTGAAATAGTTAATATAATTAATTTAAAAATGACAAACTAATAACAAACACTAAACGAAACCAATTAAGCAAATTTAAACTAAAACAGAATATTGGCAAGAAAAAGCAAAAACCAAATACAGAGAAAATATAAAGGTAAGATAAACAATAGAACAAAACAACCTTCCCTATATCCTTCACTAGTGTACTGGCCGGTCTTATGGGGCACCTATACACTTAAAGGGTTTACCCTTGTGGTGATGCATTTTGCATTACCATACCCTGCATAAGTTTTCCTTTTATTTTTCCAGGGTTTTTTTTAACCTTGTTTGTGTACTTTCCTAACAATTGTTTTATTACACTTTTCAGACCCTTTAGCTGCCTCCTACTCGCACGTGTGTGACTATAATATATATATTATATATATATATATATATATATATATATATATATATATATATATATATATATATATATATATATATATATATATATATATATATATATATATATATATATATATAATATTTTTTTTTTTAAACGCACACAATGGATATTTTATTAGATATTCCCATTTGCTATCGCAAATACCCTTCCTTGCCGAAAACAACCAATCATATCTTAGTAGGTCAATGTACAGGCATTTACTGTAGCATACAGGTATGGTGAAAAGGTTTAGTTGTTTCCGAAAAACATTGCAATGAGCAAGTTATGTTATCTAAGCAACTGCAATGTGGTATGAATGTTGGTAGCATATATGGTAGTTCCAGTATCTCAGAAATGGCTGTTGTTTCTCACAAATTTCAGTCTCTAGAATTTACAGACAAGAGAGTAAAAAATAATAAATTCCCAGTAAGAAGCAGTTAATGAGAAAATTCAGAGGGGGGTTGCCAGACTTATTAAAATTAAAACCCCAATTTCTCCCATAAAAACTCTTTACAGACCTGATGTGCAGCCAGTCATCTTAAAATGTCCAATGAGTTGGATCTTAAAGCCATTGGGCTAAAGCCGCAGACGGCAACAGAAAGATGACACTTTAGTGGACAGTTGATCACCAAAAGTGAATCATCAAGGATTGTAAAAATGTGACCTAGTTTGACAAATCTCAATTTCTGCTACACCGTGAATTTAGTATAAAGAACACAAATCCATTGACTGATATTTTCATGTGTCATTGGTACTGGTTGTTAGTGTTAGTGTGATGGTTTGGGTAACGTTTTCTAGGTACAGTACCAGCAACATCAGAACATGTGGCACGAGCACCCGTCTCCCAGGGTACCACAGCTGCGGTTTGTCCTCATGGCAGTCTGCCAAAAGGAGCGGGGCAGATCAACAGTCTGCAGTAAGGTGTACTTGTGTGTTCACATGCTGTGGTTCACTCATCTTGTCAAGTGTGTTACTCACATCCTCTCACAATATTCTGGCCAGTGCATCACCAGAACATGAACTTCCTGCCAAAGCCTAAGAAACATTGTGAAACTAGAAGTGATAACATTTAGGTAAAGCACTGTAGTAAACATGATAACGGTTTGTTTTACTCATTAGTGTTATTATTAAGTGAAATTGTATGTAGTTCAATGTTATTTGAACAAAACAATTAGTAATTTAAGCTCTCAGAAATGCTTAAAAATGTTTTCAGTTTAAATTAATTGTAATTAGGTGTGTATGTTATGAAAATTCACTTTACGAAGGAGTTTTCAGAAATGGATCAGCTCTTTCTTAAAGTGAAGGAAGCTTGTATGCCTTTCATATTAGTGCCTACTCCACTAAATAAAGATGCAATAATTAAGCTGTCTGAACTTTCTGCATGTTATTATCTCAGGTTGCAGTTACTTGTCTCATATTTTAATGATTGTAATTCAACTCAAACAAAAAGAACAAAGAAGGAATCATAAAGTTGTTTTTGACTGTAAAGTGGATAGCAACACAACAGTTGTCTAGTCCTTGTCTGGAGTTTGCATGTCTTCCCTTTCTCTGCTTTAGGCTTCCTCTGGGTTTTCCAGTTTTCCCCACACAATCCAATGACATTGAGGTAAGGTGAATTGACAACGATAATTGTCCCCGATATGTGTGTGTCTGTTGTCTGTGTGTCTGTGATGGAGTGGTGCTTTGTCCAGGGCTTATTCACACTTTGTGCCCAAAGCTTGCTGGGATAGGCTTCAGCTACTCTACAATTCTGCAAGTTTCAAAAATGGATGGATAGATATAAAACAAAGAGTTCCTACATTTACTAATACTTTTAATGATTAAGTACACTTAATATCAGATATTTTAAAACTTCTACTTAAGAAGTTTGCTCATGGGCAAATTTTACTTTTATCTGAATAACCTTTCAAAAAGGTATTTCTACTTTTACTCGAGTATGTCTGAATACTTTAAGCAACACTGAGCAGTTTTGCTGACCATTTATGTCTATTCTTATTCACAATCTGTTCTTCAAATAGTAGACATGTAAAAAAGCACTCAGTACCTCCAGCTGTTCCTAGAAACATGAAAGTGATTTCAGTTCACTCTAATGGCCTCTACAGTCCCCTGTTCTTAATCTAGTACAGCAAATGTATGATGAGGTAGAGAGACTGCATGAATATGTGGGGCTTGAAAAGAGGCAGAAACTGCATGATGCTATGACGTCGGGAGAGACAAAAATCATTAAGGAATGTTTCTGGTATTTGGTTCAAATTTAAGATTTTAGGCTGTTACAGAGGCAAAAAAAATGATTTTTACCCAGTACAGGCAAACTGTATATCCTTTGACCATTTTAGAATAAATTCTTTCTTTTTTTCATTGCTCAAAAAGCACAGGACAGAAGATGAAACCCATGGGAAACATACAAAGAAGCCACACTGGAGGAAGCATAAAACATTTGTTAGGCTCTGGAGGGAGACAGTAACTCCATGGTAGCATTTTTGTTCCCCAAACCGATAGATGGGCCACCTGGGAAATTCTAGGTTTCTGTTTCACACTGTATGTTATACTAAGACTGCATTATGCAATTCTGTAGTTGCTCCCCCAGCTGGGACATTAGCAAATATCACAAACCAAACTTCATTTTGTAAATGAATAAACACTGTTTGCTAAGCTTTAAGCACCATTATGATTTGCTTTGATAGTCTTCTCTTTGCTCCCCTCTGACATGTCCATGCTGTGAATACCAGTAATGGACCAGTGCTCATAATACTATATTGACTTTTAATTATATCCTCATTAAATTACTTTGAGTAAGAGTTGGCTCGTTGCATTTGTGGATTTTACTGTCATTTTGTACAGGTTGGAAAGAAAGTAAATAACTGCAGCCCTCTACCTTAGATTTTCAGAATATATGACTGTGATGTTTTTCTTTCCAACTCTAATTCTTAATTACTGAATGAATGACCAGTCATGCTTGCTCTTGGTGGCAAGTGACCTTGTCAAATCATTTAATCTGGCTTTCAGCTAAGAGATAGGAATTAAACTGAGTGTGAACTGTCCCTGAAATTAATCACCTTTTAGTTTGTGCAATTAATATGATTGAGATGGTGTTACGATGGTGCAGTGGTTAGCACTGCTGCCTCACAGCATCTTAGTTCAAATCCCATCTCTATTCACAACTCTGTGGAGTTTGCATATTCTCATCCATCCATTATCCAACCCGCTATATCCTAACACAGGGTCACGGGGGTCTGCTGGAGCCAATCCCAGCCAACACAGGGCACAATTCAGGAAACAAACTCCGGACAGGGCGCCAGCCCACCGCAGGGCGCACACACACACACACACCAAGCATACAATGCACCTAACCTGCATGTCTTTGGACTGTGGGAGGAAACCGGAGTACCAGGAGGAAACCCACCCAGACACGGGGAGAACATGCATTGTGACTGTGAAGACCTGTGTACGCATGAACTGGCATCCCGTCCGGGGTTGGTCCCTGCATTGCGCGCTCTGCTAACCAGAGAGTATGGCTCCCAAATGATGAAATACACTGCATAGCATAATGACTATTCCTTACTGTTTTTGATAAAACCATTTGTTGTGGAGTTGACTTCATTCAGAGAGAGCAAGTATACAATACCTATAACCTCATATTGGCGTGCTTGTTTTCACACTGTCAGTATTCTCGTTTGCTGCAGCATAGGGATTTTGTACCGGGAATATTACCAGCGCTTGACAATGGAAATACGCTGAATCTTCTACAGCCTTGTAAATTGAATTCTCCATCCTGTCATTCACACTTATTGAAAGCAGGCACCATATAACCCCTATATACCACGCACGGCGTTTCATTTCTATGCAGTTGGCATACGCGTTCATTTGTTTCTGACACCTGTTATGTAAACCATTGCAGCGGTTTCCACGATGTTTTCATTGCTAATTACAGCACATGGCTGGAAGATCTATGCAATTAAAGTCCTGTCGATTGCAGTGCCTGAAAATAGACCAAAAAGATCGTTTTCATTGCTTGTGGGAGCATGGTCAGGGAATACCGTTATTTTGTTTGCCTGGCTGCAAATCCTAAGGGAAGATTGAAGAGGACACGAGGGAGCTGGTGACTTCAAGTAAACAGCAGACTGATACAACTGGTTGCTGCCTATTTAGTTTAGCCCGTAACTAAGAACACATTTGCGAAGGATGCCAATTAGCCGAATTTGCCTGCAGGTTACGAGGTGGAAGAAATCAATAGACGTGGAAGCGCGATAAATAGCCTGAATCCTGCGCGCGTGCGCATGTTGGTTGATGCTGGCATTTGAAGTATGCAGTCCACGGCATACACACAGACACACACACGCACACAAAATGACTAAAGAGTGAAAGATCTGCTTATCGTGAGCGGGTGTGAATGTATGGGATTGCCCGTTGCTTCTGTACTCCTGTTGAATTTTAATACCCTCTCTCCCCGATCTCCACTCCGTACCCTCCCATCCATTCTCGAGCCGCAGTCTCTGTGCGCTGAGCCGAAGGCTGGCATTGAGCGCGCGCGGGTGCGTGAGTGAGTAACTAGTAGAGTGCATTACGGCTTAAATATGAGTTTCTCCAGCTGCGAATGGAAGTGGACATGGGGAAAGCCGCATGGCACCTGGACACTTTGAAAGGTGTGGCTACACCTCTGAAGAGACGAGCTGCATCGGCCGTCGATCATGGGCGGAAGATAAAAATCCTGCCATTAAATATCTATTTCTGGAAATGGACCTGGCTCTCTCGTTTGCGGATAGAGGTAGTGATATATATATATATATACATTTTTTTTTTACTTTTTCAAATTTGTGTCATATGCGACTTATTTAAGAGAATACTCTTGGATTTGGAAGACTGGTGAAAGGAGTACTGCTTCTTGATAGAGGCATTTAACCCACTCCAGTTGTTTCAAATTCAGACATCTGCAGCACTTTTTCAGTGTGGATATAATAGATGCCATGTTCCTATACATTTCACTTGTTGACAGTTTTTTTCTTATATTCTTCCTCCGTTTTTATTAGCTTTCGAGAAATAAAAAGTCTTTACTGTTAAAAGGTATCTTTTAGGATTGTTATTGCTTCCTCCAAATTATTATTACTGCTGTCATCATCTCCCATCAAACGCCCGAATCTGTCGGGATAGGTAGGCTCTGGCGTCGCGCGATCTAGGACTGAATTGATCGAATTCAGTTATTATTACTGTAAAAACTTTAAGCAATGCTTTAGGTAGATGAGATTGCCGTAGATTAAAGATGAAAAGACTTAACAAACATAAAATGGATTATGCGGCTTCGTCAAAAGTATGTTTTCGTCAGAAATTTCGCTGCGGTATACACCGAACATGTTTCTTTATTATTTCACTTGCTTTTGCTTCCCTTTGTTTTACATACTGTTCCTTTACCATCATACACTTTATTATTCACATTTCATACAAAGTATCTTCACATTGAATCAAAAATACAATCCCTAAATAAAAAAAAAAACAAAACAATACTTGCGCTTCCTAAAGTTACATTTACAGTAAGCATTTCAGCACACAGTGCTTCTTTCTTTTCTTGTTCTTTTTGCATAGCCGTACATTTGTGTGCAAATCGTTTATATGTAAATGTATTTTAGTAAAATCTTTTTTTTTCTTTATTATAACGACCAATGCAACGTGGAGATTTTGAAAAAGCTTCTCTTACGGAAGTTAGATGAAGCAAGTTTAATGAGATTGAAGGGGTTTCAATTATTTCTCAAAGGAAGCTTATTTATTTATTTTATTTATTTATTTATTTACCGTATATAATATTAATGTCGCCACTGACTTTGAGGTTGTACATTTGGTTATTCGATCTTGATTAAAATATAACAAAGGCTGACTACTTAAATAAACTATCTTAGCAAATCAGAATGTCCTTGTAGCTGATTTGAATATATAGAATAATTTAGAACCCTTTGCTGTTTTCTTGTCTTCGAGCAGTTTTATAGAGATTGGAGTTAAAATGCTACCACCATCTTATTCTTTAAAAGAAGATTCTGTTGTCTAACATATGACAGTAATAAAATGAATGATGTGTTCTTTGGTGTTTCCTGAATACGGCAGCATACAGTATTTACAGTGTGTAGAATTTTTAAGATCTTAACTGATCAAATAGTAATATTGTGAAATAAATAAAGATATTAAAACAATGCAAGGAATATATGAAACATGAAATTTGCTAAATTTAGTGGTACAAAGCAATTTTTATAAGTTTAAATCTTGAGTGAAATGCATCAATGGATGACAGAAGCAGGTTCAGCTACTTTCCAAATTATTTATAGTATTATCATCTGCACCCTGGCAAGGCAAAAGAATGGTATATAGAAACAGTGTCATTTTTAAACAGATTCATGCATCTGCATACAATTTGGTCTTATTTTTAGCCACATACATTATAAAATGTATGGTACTGAATACATGACTGTATAATTTAAGCAATTTAATTATTGATTAGTCTTCAATGGCCTATTTCATTGCAGAGTACTCTCATATGAGCACTAGTAACTTCAAGAATAATTAAATTTCACCGGTTGCCAAGAGCAGACCGCTTGACATTTAAGTTCTTAGTTTATTAGGGGACATGCAATTTAAGGGACATCAATTTATTTAAATGTATAAACAGGTACATCTTTTTGGTGACCTGGAATTGGATTAAGTATGTTTAAAAATGTATATATTATATATCATATAAAGTCCAGTGATTACTGGCTAAAGACAGTTAAGCCTCTGAAACTTATTATCCAATGATTATTTTTCTTATTTGGATTGGATGGTATACTGTGCTATTACTGTATAACTCTTTTTACTGTCTCCATGAATGATCTCATGACAACATAACATTTGGTAGATGTGTCTCAGCTTAGAAAGCATTCATTCATCTCCCAAGCGAAAGGTCTTATATGGTCTTTTAATTTAATCTTTTAAATTTAGAATTTAGTAATAGAATACCTGCAGTCTAGTACTATGGGATGGATGGAGTTTAAATCGGATCCTTCCAATCTTTATAGCCATATGTAGGTACTGTTAGGTGTCTTGCCACATTTCATTTTTCAAACTTCAGCAATTGTCTTTGTAGAACACACTGTTATCAACAAAAATTGCAATTGTACTAACAGAACATAAATTTAAGTCTCGGCAAAAAAACACTAAGAGTAGATATTTACAGTATTCAAGGTAAGCTCTACATTCTGGAAAAAGCAATTATATTGGCCTCTTTTATCTGTACATCTCCAAATCATAATGGAAAATTTTCTAGTAATTCACTTTGTTCATTTTTATGGGCCTAACACCCACAAGTACTGTATGACCATTTCTGAAACCTTGATTGTTCAGAAGTAGATACACTACTTAAAGAGAGGTGTAAAACTTTGTTACTTCTGAAATTCTAGCAAGTGAAGAGGCACAGCACTTCACTATATTGACCCGCAGGTTTTTATGTGTTCATCTTCTAAAACTATATTTATTTCCTCTTATGATTATGGCTTGATTATTATTTTATAAACAGTTTCATTTATTTTCTTAACCTACATTTGTCTATGTTTTATTCCCCAATTTTGTGCTAATTGCTTCTCATAACTATAGCCATGCTGTTGTTGACTGCAGATTAGTTTCTAGGTACATGATCTGAGTTTGTGCTGCATTTCACATCATCACACTTTTATTATGTACTATTATGTGTCTCTATATTCTGATAAATACAACATTCCAAGAATAAACACTAAGTAGTGTAATTTGCGAAAAGGCAATCTTAGTTATTGTTAACACTTGATTTTTGTGTAACATCTTAATTTCATTTGCTGAGTCATTTTATCTGTTGACATAGAACCTAACAACATATTTTCACCTCATTTGTTTTACATTTTTTTTCTATCAATCTCCTGGTCCCTACTCGTTTTGTTGAAAAATTTTAGACTGGTCATTTACTTCCCTTTGGCCATAATAAAGCTTTGCTAGAGGGTTTTGCCTAAGTTTCGACAGTCACACAGCCAAAATAACCTAATGGCCTCTGTGTAATTGTTCAAAATTTATGGTTTTAATTTAATGCCTCATGGGCTCATGGAGAAAATCCTGAAGTGACTCAGGCAGGTCCATCCATAAAAGCCATCCATACCTCATCACAAACATTTTTACACAAGTAACTACAGAGGCGCAGCTGCTTTAACCAACATGTATTATCCTACCCAAACAATAGGTCAATGACAGCACTTATAGTTTTATAAGTAAATTGAAGGTCACTTAAATGACCATGAGTTTAGAGTTGCCACCCTCCATCTAGTAAAATTTAAGAAATTTAGGAAATAAGTTGTTTGGAGACTATATTGTAATTTTGAAAATCGTGGCAGCAGATGCGGGTTGGGGCAAACCCAGTGGTTCTCAACCTGTGGGGCGGGCCCCCCTAGGGGGCGCAAAGTAACAAAAAGGGGGGCACAAACATGTGAAAAAAAGAAAACAAGAATCAAAAATATGAAAAAAAATCTGTTGAAACCAAAACAAATTAACTTATAATATAAAAAGTATGCATCTACATTTCAAAAAAATGTTGGGGGGCGTGATTAAAACTGTTATGAAAACTTGGGTCGCAGATACTTAAAGGTTGAGAAACGCTGGGCAAACCTGTTTTAAGAAAAATATGAGGTGGCATATTACAGTCTTGAAGAAGCTATTAGTCTTGCAATAAAAAGATGTACTCCTTTTAGATTGCCATAGGATTGAAAGCACACTAATTTAAAACCAGTTATTGTATAACCATATAAGAAAAGACAATAAAGAATCCCATAAATCATTGGATTAAAAAAAACCCCAAGGGTATATTTCCAAAAAAATAGAGGGAAGGTTGTGGAAGTTCTTTGACTTTTCTGGATTGGTCTGTACTGTACATCTAATAGTTAAATGCTCTAAGCTTCAGGAAAACTGAAGTACTCACCATATTTAGGGGGTTGGGTGGACATTTGTAGTTAATTTAATTCTAGAAATTGCATTTCAGTACTGGTTATTATCAGCAGTTCTATTAGTATTGGTAATGGGGGAAATTTTATTAGTTAGTTAATTTCTAATGAGTCAACTTGTTTTCCACCCTTTGAAACACAAACTACAAATACTCTCTATAGATGGAGGGTCTATTGGAAATGGTCTATTGATGTTTGTAACTTCTCCTTTGCTTCTTCAAACTGTCAGCTTTCACACTGAGAGGGCATCATTTTTTATAACTCATTGTTTTAAACCTTAGGTTATCCAAAAGTTTTGGATTAACTATTTACTTCCCTTTAGCTAAAATAGAAATGCATGTTTCAAGTGAGTTTATTGCTTGTTGCGCTTGCTTGGACTGAATTACTTGTGTAGGGTTTAGGAGTTAGAGTGCTGACCTGCTAAAGTTGTTCAACATTCTTCATCATTTTGGTAGTTTTGAATGCTGTCTTCAGCATCTTGTATTTCTAGTTTTTGTGTCTACTTTCAGAAAAGCGCCTTGTAGTATTTATCTCAAAACTGTCTTTATTCATAGACTGAAGAGTCAAGTGTAATTTTTTAAGCTGCATAACCTCATAGGTTATTGTTCCTTGGTCGTCATATAAGGGCTCCCTGTAACTTCAATGCAAGGAGCAGAGGGGCCAATAGCCTATCAACCAGAACAGCAAAGCCCTCAGTAGATCATCCTGCATAGTGAATCAAGGAGGAGGTTGGGAGCATGCATCAATACAGCACATTGCCACATCCACCACACAATAAACCACCTCAGGATACCAAATTATGTGCAAGGGTAGCCATGCCCGGGTGACACCACAGTACCACACTTGTTCAAATGGAAAGGGACAGTGTGAGGTGTTTTTTTTTTTTTTTTTTTTTTTTACAGTTGCTGGAGTGTCTTTCCTGCCACAAAAAACAAGTTTTCCCTGAAAGTTGGAGGACCTGCTTGCAGGGCTGGGGGCTGGTTAATATCATGCCCAAGATGGAGCAATAGCAGGCTCAATGGCCCGATGGAGTGAATCACTTCTGGCATTTACAGGATTCAAACTGGCACAGGTCCCTAAACTCAGAACCACCACTTTGCCCACTGAAGACTTTCAACAATTACAACATTGGTGTAGATTATCAAATGAAATTGTCCTCACTTAACTATAGTCTTTAACACATTTCTCTTCAATTTTTTGAAAGATGAAGCTTTCTGTGCTGCAGTGCTTCTTTACAGTATAGAATTCAGGGGTCTGAGAACATCCACAAATTCATCAGTACTTAGTCTTCTTCATCCAGTTCATTGTCTTCTCTGTGAACAATTTCTTGAAATTTGAAGTTATTGAAGTAGTGTTTACTGGCATTTTTTATTTGGTGTTATTTTACAGTTTATTTGGTTGACACATTAATTCAAGGTAACTTACAATACAATAATATATTTTAATTGTCTGCATACATTTTCTACAATTGTAGCAAAGACAGGATAGGTTATGGTCACACAGTTAGTTGGAGGTTGGAAATAAACTTGCAGTCTTGTGTTTAAAGCCCAATGTTTTTCTCACTTTGAATGATGCAGATGAGTTATTTCAGTTGCCTCAGCATTGTAATGACATGCTGTGGTATCTTTTCTTCCTGGCTGAAAATGGATGCTCCCACATATCTGAGCTTCAGCTGTTTAGTTAAATTGATTTTTAGTATTGGATCTGTACTGAAGCCAGGAAAAAGATAATGGTGCAAGCCTGGTCTGCATCATACTTCAAAATTCCTTGAGAAATGTGGTACTCCGTTAACTCCAATGCAGTACTCCCTTAACTCATCAACATAGCTTGAAGATAATTGGCTCATGAGTCTATCTACATGGTTCCCCCATTTCAGGTCATAGCCAGTCTCACAATCTAAGATTGGAGCATAATAAACATAGAATAATATTAGAGTCCAAATTTATCAAATATTTCAGTATTCAGTTTCATTAATGAATCATTAACTCTTTCTCTTATTGTGAACCTGCTAATAATTATACCTGCATTTATTACTCAATATGTGAAATTGTGATGATTAGGAATACTTCTAATAAATGCTTTAGCCAGGTTGTTTTCACCAAGTAGTTTCAGATGCCCTCATAATAATATACTGTATGCTCTTTTTTGGGTGGGAGTGGAATATCAAAAACTGTCTGAGGTCATTTTTATACTGTCTAAGATTTGTTGTGATATCTTACAATTCTCACAAGATATAATATTACACATTTGGAAATAGCTGCCATAAAGGCAGAAGAATAAATAATATCAATCAATCAATCAACATTTATTTATATAGCACATATTCATACAAAAAAATGTAGCTCAAAGTGCTTTACAAAATGAATAGAAAAATAGAAGACACAATAAAAAATAAACTTAAGTCAACATTAATTAACATAGAATAAGAGTAAGGTCCGATGGCCAGGGTGGACACAAAAAAAAAAACCTCCAAAGGCTGGAGAAAAAAATAAAATCTGTAGGGGTTCCAGACCAAGAGACCGCTCAGTCCCCTCTGGGCAATCTACCTAACATAAATCAAACAGTCCTCTTTGTATTTAGGGTTTTCATGGAAGGACCTGATGATGATGGTCACGTAGACTTCTGGCTTTCAGTCCATCAATGCTGGTGCATCATGATGCTTTGAGTAGGTGGTGGTGGCGCAGCCGCCACCACAAAGAAACCGGAAAAAAAACAGAAGAGAGAGTAGGGGTCAGTATGGATTTTGGAGCCACTGTGAATAGTTATTATGAAGAATTGAACATACAGAGTATCAGGATTAAGTTAAAGTGAAGTTATAAAAAGGCCATGTTAAAGTAATGTGTTTTCAGCAGTGTTTTAAAGTGCTCTACTGTATTTGCCTGGCGAATTCCTATTGGCAGGCTATTCCAGATTTTAGGTGCATAACAGCAGAAGGCCGCCTCACCACTTCTTTTAAGTTTAGCTTTTGGAATTAGAAGGAGACACTCATTTGAAGATCTAAGGTTACGATTTGAAATATAACGTGTCAGGCATTCCGATATATAAGATGGAGCGAGATTATTTAAGGCTTTATAAACCATAAGCAGTATTTTAAAGTCAATCCTGAATGACACAGGCAACCAGTGTAGTGACATCAAAACTGGAGAAATGTGTTCGGATTTTCTTTTTCCAGTTAGGATTCTGGCAGCTGCATTCTGCACTCGTTGCAAGTGATTTATGTCTTTTTTGGTTATTCCTGAGAGGAGTGCGTTACAGTAATCTAGTCGACTGAAAACAAAATTAATTTCTCCGCATCTTTCAATGATATAAGAGGTCTAACTTTTGCTATGTTTCTTAAGTGAAAAAATGCTGTCCTAGTGGTCTGATGAATATGCAATTTAAAATTCGGATTACAGTCAACGGTTACCCCTAAATTTTTTACTTCCGTCTTAACTTTTAACCCTAGTGCATCAAGTTTATTTCTGATAACCTCGCTGAATCCATTATTGCCAATGACGCCAGTGACGTCATCCTCTCCCCTCCCATTCACATCATTTCGCTCTGAGCTGAGCTCCGCGGCTAACGCCGTCTTCCGAAGCAACTTCGTCACACTGCCACCAAATACTCACAGAAAAATCCACAAGTTAATACACACGCTGTCTCTAGAGTTTCTCCATACTGAATCCTCCAGGCACTACTTACAAAAGGTTACATTGAAAATCGTGTTACGTTATTTTTGAAAATGTTTCCTTTTCTTCTCGATTCATTTTACCCTTGCACCCCCTTGGTTTGAGAAGAAGTATGAAAAAATATGAGGTTAACACAGAAAAACAGATCACCAATTCAAGCTTTATGAATAATCGATTCGCCATCAATAATTGTTTTGGTAAAGCCGTACTCAGTGTAATCCTCCTTCCATTTTATAATTTTTCCACCACTAGCCATGATTAAATGAACGGTAAAAAAGTAAGAGCGAAGGTGACTTATTCAGGCAGGCATATATATGACAGCAACACTCATGACAATGTCAATCATGTTACGTTATTATTAAAATGTTTCCTTTTCTTTTTCATTACTTCTTTAACACACTACTTCTCCGCTACTACTCATATATATGAATGACCTCCAAAGAGCGCTGAGACTTTTGATCACGTGAACGAGTCTGCAAAAAATGGGGTCTCCTGCCCAGCGAAAGTCGAGCACGCGCATAGCTGTGCCGGCCTTTGAGACACTGACTGCGCTTCTGCCTTAAGTCAAAGTGAGCACTTTTAATTTTTTTCATCCTCCCCCTGAGCTATAGCCTAGACAAGAGCAAACACGGGACCCCTTTTCTACACTGCGGCAAACTAATATTAAGGCGATTCGCACTTTCTTTTGCACGATACGATTATGAGGTTGTCAGCTCTGATTATGAAGACACGCACAGAAGTGGAGGACTGACAGTGCCATCACAGCCGATTAATGGCAGGGATGTCTCACCAGTCTACACAAGACCCACCGCGACTGTCCCCAAAAAGCGCTCATATCGTCAGCGAACACATCTCTCTATACTATATAAAAGAAAAAGGCAACTTTCCTTTCTTTACACCTTTTTTCCTTTTATCCCAAACCAAAGCCTTTCTCTCTTAACACTGCAGAGGACACAAAACTAATTTTCTTTAAATGCCGGCAAGGCACATTACCAGAGGCAGAAATTTGGACATTCACATAGAAAATGTAATTTCTATACCACAGCCGTCGTGTAGCACCTTTCAAAAGGGATCAGCTACCGAGAGATGATCCATATACATTTTAGTTGCTGTTAGTACTACTTACCTGTTCTGCTACACCGTCTTTAAAATGTAGTTTACCCGCAACCACTTCAGTAGTGCTCAATGTTCCTGTACTTATTAAAACGTTAATGTTTTACTGTTTAACAACAGACTACATTTTATTATTTTTCCCTTGCACTCAGTGAGCGAAGCCACTGGGTAATCAGCTATGCTCCAGCTACTTAACGTCTCTGCCGCTCACGTTGTGAAGGGGGGGGCTGAACGCACACTAAGGAGATGTGATCTGATCAGCTGGTGTCTGTTTTTGCTGCTGTTACCGAGCTGCGTCTTCTGCTTGTCACGCTGTGCGTCGATTATTTAAAAGCCTGTGACCAGGCTTTTATATATATATATATATATATATAATATATATATATATATAAAAAATGTGTAGACTCAAACCCATTATGACAGCAGAAATCCAAGCTGTGAGAAAACAGTAAAAAGGAGGCGTGTCAGACGTCGTGGTACATTTTCTGCAGCTAGACGAAAACAACTTCGTGACGCTGCCGCCAAATACACAAAACAATTATTTTGACAATCATGTTTCCTTTTCTTTTTCATAACTTCTTTAACACACTACTTCTCTGCTGCGAAGCTCGTGTATTTTGCTAGTAAACAATATGCAGTTAATTTCAGAATTTCAGTGTATATAATAAAGCCACATCAGGGATGCGGAACTAAAAAAGAAAGAGAAACCACACAGTAGCACAGCTTTGATGCTGGGTGCCGCCAGTTTGCAAAAAAGAGCGGAGAACTTGCGTACGCCAAGGATTTAATTGGCGTGAAAATGTGCGTGGCTTTACTCAAAGTTTAGTTTTTATACATTGCGATGTGAGTGTGGAAACAGGCGTACGCAACATTTTTGTGCATACACACCGTTTATACATGAGGCCCCATGTCTCTAGCCTGTAGCACGGTTGGCGCACTCTCTTTTCTGCAATGAGGAGGCTTCAGACTCCTCCAATTTCCATGCATGCCTAGTTGTGACTTGAAATGCTTCCTTGTAATAAGTTTAGTGCCTGTAGTTTGGGCGGCCACCACAACAAGAAGTCTGGTCCGACTGCATTATTTTGTTGCCAGTTCCCAGACATGATTCCTGACTAAATTTATTAACTGAGAGAGATAAGGGTGTTACACTCTGCCTTTGGCTCTGTTCCTATGGTGTGATGCCTTGGGATTTGTGATTCCAATTCCAGGTCTCCAGTTTGGTTTTCCTAGGGTGCTTTGTGTTCTTCCCCATGATCAGCCTTGACCATCTTCCTTTGATGTGCATGCTGCTCTGGCCTTCCAATTTATCATGGCCATCTTGCCTAAGGAAAGAGGATTGCAGGAGATGGCTAGTTACGGGGTTGCCTCTCAGACAGACATATTTTAGGTAAATGGCTCACTGACTGTTTTAACCTTGTAGTAGTTAGTTCCTGGGCAATTATTGAGTCTCCCATGAGGTCTTCCAAGATGTTCAAAAGGAAGATCCATCTTCCTTTCATTTGGGACCTCCTGTAAATCCTTTTACAGGGACCCACTTCCTACCGCATCCTTCAGGCATGTAGGTGAGCACATCTCAATGGCAGATTGCTAGGTCCCTGAAATTGCTCCTTTGTCTGGGTATTCTCTTTCTTATGGTTATCTTACTCTGACCATCACCGTTTTTAAATGTAGGTTCTTTCTAAGCCAATGGCCAGCAATCATGCTGACTACACCACTTTTGACCTGTAGGGGGCTTTGCAACACCCCCAAACCACAAATGCAACTGCATAGAAACAAGTTCTGGGTTCATATACAAGGTTTATTAATTACAATACCTTACATAGGCTTCTCACTTGTATAAATACAAGTATTTGCTTCTCTCTCTCTCTTTCTCCCTTTTTTTCCTCACAACTCCAGCTCACCTGGCTGAGGCAGAGCAGCTTCTTTTATCTGAGACCTGAGAGTACTTCTAGTACCATGGCATAGTCTGCTGGAAACACTTCCAGGTCAAACAGAAGTCCCTGAATGTAGGGACTGCGAATCGCAGAAACAACCCTGGAAGCCCCTACAGAACCCAAAAGGGCTGTCCCATGGTACTACTGTACATATCCCAGTGTGGGCTGTGAGTTACCGTGTGGGAATTCTAACCCAGGGATGCTGACATCTAGTGTATCAGGGAAGTAAATAGTTCAAGCAGGACAACTCCCCTGATTCTATCACTATTGTATATTGGTCTCCCAGTCGGTAAGGAAATGGAACCTGTCCCAGCAGGGATGCTAGCATAACTAATTGTCTGGTGGGGAACATCCTTCCTTTTTTCCTTCTGGCCAAACAATGGACTGGAACCTATGCATGCTGTCAATTACAATGTCTACTTCAAAATGGTGCGAATGTGCAGTGCAACTTGTACAGTGAAACATAAAAGACAGGTACGCTTGCCTTCTCAAATGTTACGTGAAATGGAATGCCTGCTCATCAAGATATTTACGATATTTACATATTATTTTCTTGGAAGCATATGGGCATATGTTCCCCCTGTGTTCACATGGGAATTGGTGCTGCTAATCTGGCCTATGTGTGTGCAGTTGTTCACCCTGCTACGGACTGCGATGGCACCCTGTCCAGGTGGTGTGGCAGCCTTTAGACCAATAATTCTAGGTAAGGCTCCAGTTGACGTGTAGCCATATGCTGGATAAGTGAGTTAATCATGAATGGATATGAAAATACTATTTACATTAGTCATTTTTTTATTTGGGGCACAATAACAGAGTCAATTGTGGAAATCTTTGGTTCAGGAAGGATTCTGTCAAAAGGCACTGAAGAGTGGTAGCATCATCATTTATGACTGTGTACATTTTCTGAACCAACCAGTAGATATATATTAATCATACCCTTCTTATGCTTTAAAATGAGATATGTGTTAACCCACAAAGTAAAAAGGATCAGCCCCTTCACCTTGGCCATGTTATGGATATAGAAAGGAAAGCTGAAGACACTCTTACAGCACTGGGGACAAAAATATAACAGTAAGATGGCAAGCACAGACTGAATGAGTACAGATTGCAACTCAGAAATCAGATATAACACTCAGATATAACTTATCCATTTTTCTGAATGTTCATGAAATTGCTCTAGAAATTTAGTGGCTCACTTGACTCATGCTCTTTAAATGAAATCTGCTCTGTTGGGAACACACTCAGTAATAACTAAAGCACCATTATGCCACCCACATGGAAGCCAATACCCTGTGATCATGGCGCCAGAGAGTGCTAACATGTTTCATGTTGATTTGTCATGAAATTAAGCATTTCTCAGTACTTTTATATGTATAACAATAAAGAAAACTAAATGCATAAGTAAACTGGTATATTTCTGGCTGCTATTTTGAACTCTTGCTTTGGTTGTTTCACACCTTTTTGTTTTGGCTAGTATTCCTATTTTTCAGCAACATGGAAACACAAGGGTACTTATTCCTGTTTATGTTGATCAAAGCATTCAATATATCTTGGAAATTTTAATCTATAATGCAAAAGTATATAGCGGTGATAAACAAAGCAGGCAAGTTTCAATTCGCATACGTTTTTTTGAAACTAAGGCAAAATTTGTTTAATAGGTGATTTTGCAGTTGCAAAATGAGAAACTCACTAAAAATATGTTTTTGGATGTTTTTAATGCTTTTTGGGGTGGTAAAAAAAATTTAAGTTGCTCCCTAAAGCCTTGTTTACACTTTAGTATTGTCCTCTGTTCTCTTCTGCAGCTTCCTAATGCATATAATCTGTCGACACAAATAAAATTCTGTTTATTCCTCTTGTTCACATCACAGCGCAGTATGATTTTAAAAATGTGACATGCTGCATATTTTCAAGACAAAGACACACTAAAATGGACTACACAAGAAGCTGCCACCCACCCTTATTGCCATTATTTAGCAACTGCCATTCCCTGTTTCTTGATTCCTACAAAAGAGGTTGAAGATAACCACTCTACAAGCACTATGGAGTTTGAAGTTTCGTTTCTGCCTCCAATGTAATTTTACAATTGCCATCACAAAGACAGTAACCACAATTGGCAAATTTGGGATCATACTACCAGAACACATCTGGCAGCCCAACAAAATGTCAACAAATGACAGGAAATGAGTCTAGTGATTTTTTTTTTCCACTTCTTCTTCTTTCAGTTTCTCCCCTTAGGGGTTGCCACAGCAGATTATCTTGTTCCATATCGTCCTGTCTTCTGCATCTTGCTTTGTTACACCCATCACCTGCATGTCCTCTCTCATAACCTTCTCTTAGGCCTTCCTCTTTTTCTCTTGCCTGGCAGCTCTATCCTTAGCATCCTTCTCCCAATATACTCAGCATCTCTCCTCTGCACATGTCCAAACCAGCACAATCTCACTTCTCTGACTTTGTCTCCCAACCATCTGATGTGCTCATTTCCACTAATGATATTTATTTAAATAGTAAATGACAAGGAGATGCATGTGAAATTAAAGCAGATAAATACTTCCAGTCAGGACTAAACACCTTTATTCTTGTGTCAATGGCACAAATTTCTCTCAAAGCAAAGTACAATTTGTTTCCTAAACTGAGTTTCGTTATGAATTCAGTATGGTGTGAATCATTTTGCTCATCACTAGTGTACAGGCTAATATCACAGAAGTTGTGAGAAATGGGCATCATACATAGCATAAAAAGTTTAGAGAACAAATAATAACTAAACCAATTAGTTAAAAAAATACAAAAATAATCAAAAGCTTTGTCCAATATCATCCATGTGGTTAATTACATAAAAACTTATAAGGTGAATTTGATGTAGTCACTAAAGAAGTAACACACTGTAATACGAGTGGAAAATGGTTTACATTTCACACTGACCCTAACCTTTGGTGTGTGGGAGCATATACGCCAAACTATAGTAATATAAGGCGAATTTACCTGGTCTTTAAAATTGTCAACCATAATTTGGGGCTTCAGCCATTAAGGTTCATTATAGAGTAGGGTCACAGGGTTGTTGATCTTATCCCAATAAGTACTGGGTTCAAGGCAGGGACAATCCCTGGAGAGAGTACCATTCCATTGCAGATTGAACACACTCACAAGTATATACACACACCCACTAGGGCCAATTTAGCAATGCCAATTCAACTACAACCTGCATGTCTTTGGATTTCTGAAGGAAACTGGAGTACTAAGAGCAAACCCATGCGGACACAGGCAGAACATGCAAGTTCCACCCAGGGAGGATCAGGAACATAAGCCCCGGTCTCCTTGATGTGGGGCAGCAGCACTACCACTGTGGACCTGTACCGACCCCTTACAAATAATTATCCAATAATATTCTTAAACCAACTCAATCTAATTCATGGGCACAGGGGGATGGCACCAATCTGAGCAGCATCAGACACAAAGTAGAAACAAACACTAGTTTAGAATCATTAATTACCCTAACATGCATATACTGTATGAAATCACATTTCTGAAAAATAGCCACATTAGATTAAATTGCATAACTAGAAAGTACTTTCAAGCCCAATGAAATCTGAGCATTACATTAAGATTCATTTACTGCCATGTAGTATTATAATGCATGAAAAGATGCACATGATAGGCAAAGAAGTTTGAATGGCCTTAGGCATTCAAATGATATCAGGGGATGCATTATGTGTTATGAAAACGTGACCATTACACCAATGCCTATGGGTACATTGTTGACACCCAGTTGCATGGATCTTTTGACTCTTGGGAGTCTATTTGATGGGCAGTGGCAGTCCAAATATGCTTCTTATCTTCTGTTGTCTGGTGTTTGTCTTGCCTAGACATTGGAACTTCACCTTCTTGATTTTTGTCCTCCTCCTGCAGACTCTGGCTACCGGAGTAGTGTCTGCTGGCCCCTTATATTTGGGCACCCAGAAGTGCTCCAGGTGTCTGATGACATGTTTCTGGCAGCACTTCCAGGTGTGGCAGCTCAGAGCTGCTCTCCAGGGCTGAGCAGTAATTGTAGCTCCCCCTGGAGGCACCCATGTGTCCCAACAGGGCTGTACCAAACTCCATCTCCCATGAAGCCCTGCAGGAGTCTGAGGCACTGCTGCAACCCAGAGGGGCTTCCATCTAACATTCCAGGGGAGGTAATGCTGTGGCCACACTCTCTCCCCTGGTGCTCCCAGCGTGGAGGTGTCCCATCTGGGCAAGGGCCCCGACCATCCGCTACACCGTACAGCTCCATTTGAGAAGCTGCTGAAGTTACCATCTTTGTATTTTAAAGGTCGTTATAACCTGGCTATTGAATTATACAGTAAATAAGCTGTATTTCTATGTTTGAATATATTCACATATCTAAAGCTCTTCAACACAGCCACAATAAGGTTGTATTATTCAGCCACATGCATTTATATCAAATTTAAAAGTTTTAAAGTTTAGCTGCTACATCAATAACTCATTATATGTTTCTTTCTCTTCAGTATTAGTAGAATTTAAAGGAATTTTGATGGCCTGTTTAGCTGTTCTCATACACATTTTGCTCCAAAACCCAGGGTCAGTATCCCAAGTTGATGTGCTGATATGCCTGTCTTCCTACCAGTGGTTTCCACTCCCAGTCCTGTGGGGCCCAGTATGGCTATTGGTGTTTGTTCCAACCAATTTAACAATTTTTCAGTCAGGTTTACCTCTCATTGTTTAATCATGTGGTCTTTTTTCTACCCTTATAGTGTGAGATTTACATTCACAAAAAATTTAGAAATATAGGAGGTAAAATGACTCCGTGATTGTGGGGCTGGATGGAACAAAATCCTGCAGTCATGGGGTGTGGGATCTGAAACCACTGTTCTATATCACGTGTCAGAAGGCTGCTTTTAATGATATTTGCTGGGAAGGTGTTGCTTGGTTTCTGACAGAATTATTCTGCATGTTTCTTCTGTGAAAACTAAAGGGAATTATTAGCAAGATGTATCAGCAAACTTATAGTTTGTCGATTGTGATTTATATTCTTTATCAAAGTACAGCCATGAACATTTTGCTTTATTAAAAGAAAATCCTTGAATTTTGCAAGGACACACACTTCTCAAGAAATTTTTCTATTATTTAATGACCTTATGCACAACCTCTGACCTATTCTGGAATTACCTCTATGATAATGTATAAGTATTTTCTGCTCTTTGAGACAGCTAAACAGTAAAAATGCAGCCAGCAGAGGAACACAATTCCCATTATATATTAAGACTGGATAGATTAATGGTTCCAAGTCCGTGCCATTTCGCAAAGTGAGGTTCACTTAATGGCTGCAGGTGAAGTGTGCAGACATTTTAATTGACTTTATGCTATCCCTTGGCATGGACAGAGCGACAATGAGAAAGTACAAGGGCACTGAAGTATACCAATACCTCCACAGTGGAAAAGTGGGTCAAATTCTCCTTCACCAAGTTAATGTTATCGATTTAATGTTTCTGATGACAGAGCAAAAGTTCAGTCATTCAAATAAAGCATATAGTCATGTATGAGTTAATATGAATGCAAGTTTTATATATACATATATTTATATATATAAATACAGCAGAAAAACAAACGTTTTTAAAGTCATTTCAAATGTAAATTGCTGCAAAATATTGATTAATGTTCTTTGGCTATTTTTACCACTTCTTACACTGTTCTTTTTCAGATGAAGGTGCTTATCCAGATATCTTCAGTTATGGAAAATCAATGATGAGAAAGAAGATTTTCTCGAGATATCCACGTCAATTCTACTGTATGATGGATGGCGAGCCTTTCACTTCCACTCTTCTACCAGCAGGGGATGCTGTCCTTGACACCGGAATGACACTCGAGCAAAAGACTACCTTTGTCTTTGTCATTTTCCTTTTTATTTTTCTTGGGATTCTTATAGTTAGGTGCTTTCGGATTCTGCTGGATCCCTACAGGAGTATGCCCACATCTACCTGGGCCGATGGGCTCGATGGCTTAGAAAAAGGACAATTTGATTATGCATTGGCATGATGTGGTGTTTCAAAGTGACTCTTGAGGAAATTAGGAGATTAAAGGAATTGTTTTTTTTTTTTGTAATGTTCTTTTTCTACATTATGGTATAAAATCTATTCTTTCTATTCATATTTGTAAATGAGAAATGTACAATGCCAATAAGCAGACATTTCTCAAAAGAGAAAAAGACATGCATAGATGGAGGGTCACAAAACTTTCACTTTCCCATTCTTTAGTAATGCACTGTGATAAATGAGACTTATATATGATACCAAATTATAATACCACATCTAGAGATGGCAGCCGGAGCACCCTTCTAGTTACCTTTCATTAATAATTTTGTGAGACTGTTAGGCATTTTTGTACTAAAAGAAAAATGCTACTGTATAAAGTATATTTTCAATTTGATTTCTTGCACCAATTGCTTTAAGCAAGCAGGATGCAAAAGAAATTAGTTGTGAATATTTTATTAGAAGAGCCAAACTGCATTAGGTAGAGGGCCTTGATTAGGATGCTTGCACAATGACCTCTACACTGTTGAATACATTGTTCCTAAATTGAAGTGAACTTATTTTGTATGCCTCCTTTTATTATTTTCACAGAGGAACAGAACGTTTTTAAAAATTCAATGAAAGATAAATGTCAATTAAATTCAAAGATAATGTCAACAACATTTGCTTGGCCAAGTCAATAGGCCAGTAGGGTATTGGGGAAATTTTGGACTGGGAACAAGTTTGTGATTTTTCCTTATATGCCTCTTCCAGTTTGATGGTATGCAGAAGGAAATGAGTAAATGAGTGTCTGTCCATATAATACAAAGCACAAATCCAGGTTTATCTTTACTAATAGACCTAATTTTGACAGAAAATTGTGAGTTTCTTTATTTAATAAAAAAAGTAACTGACATTTTCTCGGAATTCCAAAACAATCTCAAGAGCTCAGGTTTCCTTTATTACTACATTATAATTCCATGCTGTTCAAACTAAAAAAAAAAAATTCAATGCTAATGTCATTTAATGTTTCCATATCACTTAGCAGGATGATGCAATTCGTTTTGTTCATTCTAGATCATATTTATAACAATTTTACTTAAGCCATATAGAATGCATTTAGTACAAGCAAACAGAGTAACAAGTAATAATTTGTGAAATTTGTGCTTCTTTCTGGATTAAATTAAATTAATGGAAATGGTATTGTCCTAATAGTAGACTGGTAAAATATTTTAATGCATTTACTGAATAGAGATCAGCATTCTTCCATCATAAAATTATATAACAGGGGACTATACTGCAAGAAGTTTGCACTCTACATTACAAAACATTAGCTTATGAAATTAGGGTTATCTTTAGAAAACAGATTGCTAATAATATTAATAAAGGAAAAAATAAAATGTAACATACAATTGATATGTAAATAATGCAATTACAGGCTTTAGACTCACATACACATAGCAATAAATATCTGCAGAAGGGGTGAAGATCAGTTAAGTACATATGGGATGAAATTTTAAGGCTGAGGAACTGGGCTAAATGAATAATTACTCATACTCCGTGATCTCTTGCTTGTTTGGTAAGATGAAGATGTGAAAGTTAAGTGCAATGGCATACTAGGTGATTTGATGAAACACACAATTTATTACAGGGCACTGGAAATCTCAAGCATCTTTCAAAGCAATTGTGTTCTCAACGTATTGGAATTCATCTTACAATTTATGATAAACATGGAAAATACATGCAAAATTATAGCATCAGCAGTTACTCTAGGAAGTTTTCATATGATGAGGATGATAATGATTGTTTTGTATTGGGTGTGTGATTACATGTCAGCAGTGTTGGGAGTGGATTTTATCATATTGCAGATGTGACAGCTTTACTCAGAAATTACTCTAAATTTGGTTATTCACCTGATTTTTTTTTACAAATGATAATTTAAAAAACTGAATGACTTTTGGAGATTAGAGTAGCATAAGAATGAAATTTTATTTTTACTTTACATTGAGACATCCTGGAAGCATCTGTCACTTGGAAGAAATAGGCCTAGAATAAGGTGTGTAAGAAAAACAGAGAAAGATTATTAAAAGAATTATGAGTTGGTGAATCCTATATATTTGATAGCAAAAAAATAAGAAAATTTCAAATACAGTGAGAGACAGCTTTTCAGACAAGAGTGAAGATGTAGACTGCTGAACTAATTAAGAGGAAGCCAGTGCAGAAGAGACAGGCTTAGGGGTCCATGCTCCAGAAATGACATCACTGGAGAGAGGAGAAGACGCATTAAGCAACACTGCCAACCCTGGAATCGGGGTGGAAATACTACTTGACAAGTCCTCAAATTGTCTTCCAATCACATTGTGTGTGACAGGTGCTAGTCCATTACAGACCAAACAAAAAAAAGACCTGGTTCCTCATGGACCGAAGACTTTCTGTAAGGAGTTTACATTATAGTGATGCAATGATTTATCACCACTCCAGACCTCTGGGTTTTAATCATCGCATCCTCACTTGTGGCATTTCCACATTCTCCTCCCCTCTCTTTGGCAACACTGGGCAGAAGGCAGCATCTAGATCTGGATGGTGGACCCTCTATGTCAGGATGCACTTATGCCACTTATGCCATATCGGACAATTGTTGAGTTGTTAACTAATCTAACAAACATGTTTTTGGGGTGAGAGAGAAAAAAACCTGAAAAACCTGCTTATCCAAAAACACGCATGAATGAAGATGGAACAGACAAACTCCACACACAAAGTGAACAGGCTGGATTTCAAACCCAGTCTCCTGGAGCAGAGGGGCAGCAGTGAATGCAGCTTATCTTTTATTGGCACTGAAAAACATGCTCTTTGTGAACTTTTCTTATGTAAATCTACCTTTACTGTCTTAGCATCTATTACTGGCAGCAGAGTGGTGTTACATTTTACAAATGAGCATTTCTCCAGTTGAATGTTTGATTCCATTGTACCAGTGCAGTTGGAAGCAACTACAGTTGTAAAGCAATCTATACAGTGTGTTTTTATTATGTGTACTGCTTCACCAATTTAATCTAATTTAATTTAATTCTCACCCCTGCATTTTTGTAGTCTTTCACATTAGGAATCATCTTTGAGGGAAAAATGATTATTTATATTTCAATTAAATATAAATGATTAGTAAACTCTAGATGTATTGATGCCATTACAAAGTTGTAGGGTGCAAAAGCATATCACGTGTCATCAGGTACAAGACTAGAAGTAAAACTTCAATGGTATACAGTACATCACAAGCCACACACATGTGTACACCTACACTCACATATATCTGGAAAATCAACCAATAACCTAAACTACAGTTTATGTCTGTGGGATGAGGGACTGAAGTAAATGGAGACAAAATACAATATATGAATTTGAAAAATCCATCAAGACCATGACCTGATGGAAAATCACAGTAAATTCTGCCATCTACTGTCACCATGCCACTCCACATTTTAATCTTTTGTATTTACTTCAGATTTGTTTTATCTGATAGACAATGCTTAATTCTATGACTTTATATCAGTTGATTCTCAGCATCTTAAATGGACGTATCCCTGCTATTATTGAGGAGAGTGGATTTTCCAGGCATATAAAACCTGCTTATGAACTTTAATAATTATTGCATTGTGTATGATAATTAGAGAGAACAAATTTTATTATTTTTATTCAAAGTAAACAATAATAATTTCAGTCAGAAAATACAGATCAGGGTGCTTCTCAACATGAATGCAGACAGGCAGGACAAGCCTGGCTTCAAGTTGTCTTCTTGACAATGTTTCGTCCCTTAAAAAGAAATGAAATGCAAAGCAACAATTATAAATGCATCAAGACAGCACATTATTCTCTCCTTCAGTGAAATATACACTTGTAACTACTAGGGTTACCACCGAACCCCAAACCACAGATAAAGAATTACCCAACACAATTCCAGATTCAAATAAATGATTTTTTTTTTTATCCAGACTAGCGCAAATACACCATGCACAATCCTCTCTCCTCCTCCAATAGAGCGATGCTCACTGCCTCTCGACTGTAACTCATCTAAGTGAGGTAGTAAGCTCTCTTTTAAAGTCAACCCAGGAACTGCTTCCAGTCTCCTGCCCAAGTTGTCCGGAGCATTTCCAGGGTGTGTGGAAACCAGGGCAATCCTCCCCCAGCAGTGTCCTCTGGCATTTCCCAAACAGCCTGACAGGGTAGCATTTCCAGACTTCAATTCCCATGCCACCTTGTGGGTGTCCTGATTTGGTTCAGCCCTGAGACACAATACAACCTGTCATGTGGGGGAATTAACTGGTCTTGGAAAGCCCATTCCGTAGTCCATCTATTATGGCCTCCTGGCTGGGTATAAATCCCTCCTTTATCCCGGCCAGGATACTTGTCCTTCCTCCCAAGCACCTACAAGGCCATATACAGTCAGTTCCATAAGTATTTGGACAGTGACACAGTTTTCATAATTTTGGCTCTGTACACCACCACCTCCGCAATGTATTTGAAACAAAGCATTTAAGATGAGATTAAAGTATAGACTTTCAGCTTTAATTCAAGGGTTAAACAAAAATATTGTATGAGCTGTTTAGAAAAGACAGACATTTTATACACGGCCCTCCTATTTTCAGGGGCTCGCAAGTACTTGGACAAACTAACATAATCATAAATATAATGATCAGTTTCAATATTTTGCTGCTCATATATCTTGATCTTAATTTCATTTGTCCAAAGAAAATTGTTCCAGAACTGGACAGGTTTTTAAAAAAATGTTTTCAGGCAATGTGTAATTTGTCCTTCCTGTGCTTCAGGTTTACCAGTGTTTTGCACCTTGTGGGAAGCCACTGTCTTTACTTTCACAATGTTTTCTCTCGATTATAGACTTTGGCAATTATAGGTCCACCTCCTGGAGAGTGTTCTTGGTTTGACCAAATGTTGTGAAGGGGTTCTTCTTCAACAACGACAGAATTCTGTAATCATTCAACACAGTTGTCTTCTGTGGTTTTCCAGACCTTCTGGAGTTGCTGAGTTCACCAGTGTGCTCCTTCTTTTTAAGAACGTACCAAATGGTTAATTAGACCACTCCTCATGTTGCTACCATCTTTCTAAAGGGTTTATTTTGTTTTCTCAGCCTAATGATGGACTGTTTTCACTTGCATAGACAGCTCTTTGGACCTCATATCGAGAGTTCACGGTGACACCTTCCAAATACAAATGCCAAACTTGGAATCAATTCCAGACTTTTTACCAGCTTAATAGTTAATGAAATAATGAAGGAACTGCTCCCACCTGGCTACGGAATAGCTTGTCAGTCAAATGTCCATATACTTTTGAGACCCTGGAAATGGGGGACCTATGCAGAGAAATGGTTGTCATTCCTAAATGGTTCATATGATATTTTTCATAAACCCCTTAAATTAAAGCTGAAAGTCTACACTACAATAACGTAATGGTTACTTTATTTCAAATCCATTGTGGTGGCATACACAGCCAAAATTATGAAAATTGTGTCGCTGTCCAAATATTTATGGACCTGAAAGTAAACCAAAGTATAAATTAGTATTTGTTTTTTTGTAATATTTTCAAAATCTCCAAAATGATGTTGAAGAGAAAGCATTTGTATCTGAAAATAAAATACTGTGATTTGCCACTCAACCAAGCAATGTTAAAATGAAATCATGACTATAAACTTTAGCAATGAGCCAGGCATTATTTTATTATATGTAGCACTTTTATAGTATACTGTATTACTAATGGCAGTTTATGTGTTTTGTTCATTACAGCAACTTATAATTAATAACATTTTGCTCTCTTGAATCGATTTCCTATTTGCACCTTTATACAGATGTGCCGTTAATCAAGTCTCTCCTCATAATGGGTTATACAAATAGTTATTGTATTTTGTAACAGAATCAACTCATCTTATTTTCTAGTCTCTTATAGATGATTCGGAGATGTGGTATTTACTGATCCATGTCTGTCTAATGCACTTTGAAGTCCTTGTTTTTAAGAATGTACCACTTCACATAAAAAATCACATTCCATAAAGTCACATTTAAGTCTGCAATGGGTATTTATAAAGAATAACATTTTATGTGAATTATTTCAATTTTACTTTAGAAAAAAGTCAGAAACCAAACAAATAATGCAAGCATACTTAAATTTATCCATCCATCCATTTTCTAACCCGCTGAAAGTTTTCAAATAGAAAATCTTGTTTATGTATTTCAATGATTTTAAAAAAGAAAAACTTCTCTTCTTTATTCCAAAGATTCACAAAACTTTATTAATGAAGAACAAAGTAATTTTCTGTTACCTGTGCAGGGCATTTCTGGAATTCTTTGATGACTTTCTGTTATGATTAGTAGACAGGTTAAGGGTGTGGTGTGAAAACCAAAAAGCGGGTTAACTTTTCAAATTAAATGTGTATTTCACTATTTTTATTATTTTATATTTGTACTAGTTGATTTATTTGTTTATGTTACAGTTCACTGTAAAATTGCTTTGCAGGTTTTACATGAGCCAGCATTTATGAAGAAATTTAGCACAAGAGAACTTGGGAAGGGTTGGAGTCCCACAGAGAAAACCCCCATTTTTTTGTCATTATGATAGGTGAAATTCATTGATGCTTAGAAACAGCTATTTTGGCAGCTGTCTGGAGGTTGGACATTAAAATCAAAGAAATGAAATGTGTTTCCTGAGTTTTTAGGCCTAGGCATCCAGCAGGGGCAGATCAGATGATGGAACATGCGTGGAGCTAGTGGTCATCATCCAGATCTTCAACTATCAGGGACAGGGATAGGCATTTGAGTTAATGTGCAATTCAGAATCTTTCCCTTTTAAAGTAGTTCTATAAAAGCTGCAGTATCATCGTACATATGACATACTGTAGTTCAACATTATCCCGATTCTTGCACAGCACCAGCACTGATGCCTTTATCCTCAGAAATCCATATACCATACTGCTTTCCCCACCATTTTAAATTCACATGTTACTATCTATGAATTAGCATGTGAATTTTAAAGTAGTTTATGATCATGTTCATATTGTTAAACATCTAATAGTGTGTCAAAATACCTTTACTACTACTTCACAAATGAGGCTTCTAGCAGTTGAAAAGTGAAACATGATTTCAATGGACATGGCATGGCTCTTCTGTAGAGAGAGGAATCCACTAATGCCTTCATTGAAACAATAGCGCCCACAAAAAATATACCTCACCTCATTCGTCTGAAGTCGTGGCAGTATACACGGAGAAAAAAATAAAACCATTTAAAACATAATATTAATGTCAACTTCTTTGTAAATTGTAATTTTATTTATATGAACGGCTTTATTAGAAATTATGAAAATGCACAACATGGACTTGAATGTGTCACCATTCTATTTGCAAATCAAACATTTTTATTGTATTGCAAAAATGTCATCAATACTGAAAAACATTTTGAAAAAGTTAAGAGGTTGCTTTTTTCAAGAAAATAGAATAATTAGCAGTTTTTAAAATGCGGGTTAATTTTGGTTTCATTGTTGTCTTTTTTAAATAAATCCTGGACAGGGCCAACCCACCACAGGACACACATACACCAAGCACACACTAGGGACAATTTAGGATCGCCAATGCACCACACCTGCATGTCTATGGACTATGAGAGGAAACCCACGCAGACCCAGGGAGATCATGCATACTCCAGGCACTGTGCCACCATGCTGCCCCTGGCTAAAATGTAACTTTAATAAAGTTTGGATTAACAGTAAACAGATTCTATATGTGAAAGTCTTTATATAATTTATGTTGTTTCTTGTTACTTTGTAGTTAAACTGTAATTCTGAATATAGAGTAATTATGCAGGTTTTATTATTATGCCCTTGTAATATATGTACAGTTTTACATCTCTGTTTGCCTTTTAGTATTTTTTTAACATGGAGATTATACTTCTTACCTTGTAGGTTATGTTTTAATAGTATCGAATTTGGTAACCACTTTTACTTTTTTATTTATATTAAATCATTTTCATCCAGTAATTATGAACATAGAGTAACTACATATGTTTTATTACTATGCCTCTGTAATATTTGTTCAGTTTTACATGTCAAACCTTTTTTTTTTTTTTGTTAAATGAAAATTTCATTTCTTACCTTAGTTTTCACTTTAGGTTATGTTTTAATAGTATCAGTATTAGTTACCATTTTTACTTTTATTATTTATGTTAAGTCATTTTGGTCACATGCCAATTATACTCCCATTCTCTTTATTGTGAGATTTGGAATAGTGATGTCACCGGTCTATCTGTTATAACATGGTGGCAAAAAACATATTTAGTATCCCTCAGTGGATATTCCTTGCAACAAAATACTTAGGGAATATACCATTATTGTATTACACAGTAGTCTAGATACAATGTATTATTAAACAACCACATGTAGAGAGGAAAACCAGCTGAAAGCAATTATTTATTTTAAATAACTGCATTCAATTAAGTAATCAAATGTTTTTGTTATCTAAATTAAATAAAGAAAGTAATCAAAAAGATTCAAAATGCAAAATTACCAAAATCCAATATGGTTAATACAAAAATGCAAAAAGAGAACAAAACACTGCAATCAGAAAAACAAAAAAGGCAAAAGTACTGTGCAAGAAAGAAATGAAATACTGATAAAGTCAAGAACAAAAATCCAAAATTGTAACACAAAAGCCAAAATTAAAAAGTTCTTATTGAAAACAAAAGAGCAAAGAGTACTCTAAAGAAGATTAATGACATGTGAAATAGCAATGACAGCAGGGAGCTAATTTAGTCCTCCAGTTGCTGTATGGATAACTGTTGTTTAATTAGGGACGTCGGTCCACCACCATCAAAGACAATTAAACAATTAACAACATAATCACCTTTGATCAGAATATGAATTGGGCTAAAATAAAGGCGAAAAAGGTATATCATTTGAGAAAACTAAACTTGCAAAAGTTTGAAAAAAGGGGAAAAAAACAAAATACAAAGAGCAATAAACCAACACTTTGGGGTGAGACACATAGTGAACAACACGCAGACGTTAGGCTAGTAATCACTTTTTCACTACATTGTTAAAAGATACATTGTAAACTGTGGCGAAAATGTTCAGTCATTTGTACACCCATTTTCTAAATTTCCGCAATCCAGTTCACTGGTCACAATGTAACAATCGGCCCTTAAAAGGAGCGACAGCTACACTTCATCACCCATTATAGGGAAATACAGTATGATGTTTAGATGTTTGCCAATATTGAACTACTTTGGCAAGAGCAGTAAATTAGAAAAAAATGGTGCATTTTTAACATTCGCAATATTTACACAAACACCCCTGATTAAGTATGTTTACAACAAAAGTGATGCTTATTATTGGTGACCCGTTTTCCCCATGGACACCAACCCTCCTGAACAATCTGTTGAATTTTCCCCTGTACTGAATACACTTACACGGACATTAATACGTATAGTTGTACTTTGATGATAAAATGATTGAACGTGCAAATTTTATTGTTCGGGGCAATAGTCTTGAAATTGGAAAATGGTCAGCAAATGTATATTTCAAACTTGGTGTTATCCCAACAAAAAGAAAACTAGTTAAAATGGGGTCAACTGGAGTACAACTGATCCTTGTACAGTAACACAAATGCCTTCCTCTATAAGTGTTTATTTGCGTAACTGCCTTCTGGATAACGACCTCAGAATAGTAGAAGTCTCCTGGGTGTAGTTCAGCTTGGTTTCTTTTGTTAACTCTGATAGCTGCCTCCTTGTTCTGCCTCTCACAATTTCCTTCTCCTTTGTTAGTAGCAGGCATTCAAAAGCAAAACATTTCTTGCTACAATGCTACATCACTTTCTCCACCATCATGGTCCTACAAGATTTGTCTTCCCTTCTAGTGCATGCCTTGCTTCTACAAGCACTCCAAGTTCCTATGCAATGTTGGGGTAACAACCATAAAGAAGAACAGCAAGAATTTATCCTTCAGCATGCATGGATTTGCTACAACATGACGTTTTCTGAGAGCGATTCAGCCACAGCTTCAAAGCAATACTTACATTAAGCCTTTTGAATAACTGAAGATATTAAACTAGCAGTAAATGAGAGTGTGCCATGACACAGTGACACATCTTTGCATCATCACAATAATAATGGAAGACTGTCTACTTCCATGTTATTAACCATGGCTGTTGTAACCTTACTTTATAATAGGTTCACAGGGTCAATATTGTCCAGAGTACAGTGAAATTCATGCTTGTACAAAACAGCATTAGTTAAATATATAGTACTTCTCACTTCTATATGTTTTGTGCATCTCAGAGATTTGATTATATTTTACAATTTATGAAGTAAAAAATATTTTTTTTTCACTCATCCAGTTGAAAAATGTACAAGCTACTCTATGATATCCTCATGGCCCTGGTTCAACTAAGAGGGTTTGATAATGTTATGTTATGCTGTTTCACATGATACTGTGTTCTGTTTGACAATCATACCTAAGAGCAGTGGTGCAACTTTTACAAAAAAGAAAGGCAAACTATACACACCAACAAAGCTATTTGGTTGATTAAATCCTAAAAATACTAATGTTTTTTAAATACATCCTCAAACAAAGGGGTTCTTTTCATTACTATATGGCAGAGGAGGTTTTAAACATTCTGCCAAGCATAAACATTTTATTTCACGATGCTGAAACTTGCAGGACATCACACTGTTAAACCACAAAAGGATTCAACTGTGAGCAGGAGCATAATTAATTCACATGACATTTAAAACAACAGATTTTAATTCACACTGTGCTGCCTGCAATCCCTTCTTATCAAGTGTTATATTAAGAACTTCTTGACAAACTTGCAAATGAAAATTCACATTTTCTCAAAATGTAAAAAGTTGCAAGCTTCATAAAGTAATGATTAGGCTTACTTTGTGATCACTGTTTGAAATTATTACAAGTACATTATTACATTAAAAATGCAGCCATCCACAGACTTAAAGTTGCATTCATTTTTCCCTGAAGCTAAACATCTAGTTGTGTTTGGTGCAAGTCCATCAGTTATTATACAATATCTGCAGGTTTTTAGCTTTTCTTCACAATGAGCAACAGAATGTTTGAGAATGATCCCTTGAGTACAGACTCTATTTATGAGTATATATATTTTATTCTATATATAAATGAAAAACAATATCATTTTCTTGTATTGTATTCATTGCTTAGCAACACTCCTAACTATATTAAATTTAAATGGAAGTATTAAATGAAAGCCTCCACTGTTGTGTAGCAGCTTACAATGCTGCTTAACATCTCCAAGAGGTTGTGCTTGTATCCCAGGTCAATTACTGTCTTTGTAAATTTTCATTGGCCCCAAAAAGTTATTCTCTATATTCCTATAAGTAGGTGTTAGCATTCTTCATAATGGACTGGCAGCGTGACATGCCTTACATTAAAATATTGCCAGGATAGAGTCCAGTCACTTTGAACCAGGTAACTTAGAGCAGAAAATTAATGGAATGGAAATGGACAGTAATTCAAATACTGGCAGCAATAGTGTTATATGTACAGGATATTTCTCCAAGGTATTCGACATTCTGTTTATGTAAAACTATTAGCACAGTATATGCTGCATGCAATATAAAGTACAATTTGCATGCAAAACAAAGGAAATATGTGAATTAATAAGGAACACACACTGCTTAAAGGTGTTGTGAAAAAAAAAATCATTACATTGGCTGCCATGCCTTAAAGTGGGATTTTAAAGAAAAGACTGACCTTGGGTGGCCACAGTTTCAGGGATAAAGCAGATGTTTCATAAGAAACAGTGGCTAGTAAGCAGCATCGGCATGTAAGTTGTAGAGACAATCAGTTAGGGGCAAAGACCCTTAGTAATGATGTCTTTGTATTGTTCCAGAGTGCAAAGAAAAGCACAATCTGTCATGGAACTCTGTGTCATTTGATTGCACATGTCAATGTAAGGAAGGAGAGATTTTATTGTGAAAAGTCCATTGAGATTTTCAGGAAGAGATACTATGGTCAGGCTGTTGTCCATAAAAACTTCACATTATTCTGGGTGGTAAAAAAAGGTCAAGTGGTCATTCATGTTTCTCTCATAAAGTTCTATGCCAAAGTACAATAAAGCTGTTCTGGTGATGTTTGGTTGAGGGCTCTGGTGATAGCAATTCCCCACCATTCCTTGTGTGAGTGCTGTGTACTAATGTCTTTTCTCTTCCCCGCACTGTAGACCAGAAGACTGATGGCTTTAACATTGATGATGTCACTTCTGGTACTCATCCACATGGACCTTCCTCTGTTACACCC
Organism: Polypterus senegalus; assembly: GCF_016835505.1. Classification (NCBI taxonomy): domain Eukaryota; kingdom Metazoa; phylum Chordata; class Cladistia; order Polypteriformes; family Polypteridae; genus Polypterus; species Polypterus senegalus. The sequence goes on from NC_053160.1 coordinate 96,793,690, forward strand.
CTGCCAAAATGGGGAATGATTAATAATTCAGGCTCAGCAGTGTCTGAGTGAGGAAAACAGGAGGAGCACTGCCATCTCACACTGGCCAGACAGCCCCAATCAACTACCTAATCACCTATCAGGCTTCGGGTACCAGTAGGCCAACCCTGTATAACTGAAACAAAAAAAACATATTTGTACAAATGGCATAGATCAAATAAGGTCTTTTTAGGTGCAAATCTAGTTCTTGACCACCCAAGATGGTGGCTCCTTTGGATTTAAGTACTTCCGGCAGGGAAGAGGCAGGTATAGGTGGACAGACACTAGAAGTTTGGTCATTGATGTTAAAGTTGTCAATCTTCTGGTCTGCAGAGAGAGGAAGAGAAAAGGCTTTAGAACACACTGCTAAACTATGGAATGTCAGGGAATCCCCATCAAAAGAGCCGTTAAGCTGCCCCCTAAGTACACGTGTGTGACAGTATACTTTTACTGTTCATTTGATTTAAAAGAACATCATTCTGTAGTCTGGAGGAATGGAAAAACTCTAGAAAATAATACAAAATCAATTCAATAAGGAATAACTTTGCAAAGAATGGTTAAAAATAAAGAATTAATTACATTGGTAACATTTCTGTTTCAGTGTAATTTTCATAGCATTAATGGAAACGAAACAAAGCAATAAAGAAGTATGCTATACACTGTAATTATGAAATACTATGATGCACTTTCAATAGTGAAATAATCTAACGAAGCAATAGATAAAATATTAATACATAACAGAACAGCTACATTATCATTAATGCGGACAAAATCTGTTTTAATTATTGTGACATTACACAGATAGGTAGATAGATAGGTAGATAGATAGATAGATAGATATTACTTGGTGTTATGTATTTGTTTTAACTATATTTTATAGATAAATGTGTAGAGAAAGCTATTTTGGTCAATAAGATGGGTGCTATATATAATGTCTGTATATATTTAGTTACACTTAAATCTGTCTATACACCACTAATGTGTAGTCGCTGTTAATGTGCCTTTGTCACTAGTGTAACCAACCACAGATGTCCATTGGATTAACCAATTACTCTAAAATGCATAACTCTAAAGATTTTGGAAGAAAGACCATGCAGACGCAGGGAAGACATGCAAACTCAAGGCAAACTCCAGAAAAACAGTGGTAGGGTTAGGGATTCAAACTCAGGATGATGGGTCTATAAGGTGATTTCACTAATCATATCACCACTGTGCTGTCCTAATTATTAATTAAAAAGTAAAAAAGATAGAAAAATAACAAAATAAATATTGGGGCAGCATTCTGACACAGCACCTACTGATGATGTTAAACAGAATGTAGGCCCTAGCTTAATTTCTGGTTGTGGAGCCTACTATGTGGTGTTTTCATGCTGATCAATTAGCTGAACAAATTTTGACTGCCAAAAATAGGAAAAGGGATAGAAGAATTAAAGATGTGTCTTGGAATCTGACTAGTCAGTCTATTTGGATTTTAGGAATATAACTTAATAAATATTGCAGACATTTTAAGGGTGCTTGATAGTTAGTGTTAGTATTGTACTTTTTATTTTCTAGTCTGTAGTCACAGATAAGGTCAAATCACATTACATGACTTTTCCAGTGGTTTCCAGTTGCAGACTTATACATAATTTTAGCAAATAGGAGTTGTGGGGCAATCCCATAACTGTCAGACTGTCATACCCAGTGACTTGGTCCATCTAATGTGCAACTCAGTCAAACAAGATAACACAGGTTTGATTTTGTCTTAAGTTGTAGGAGTGGGCTCTGTGTATGTGAGAGTTGAGAACCTGTAAGCACACAGCAAGAAGTACAATGATTATAATGCAGCTTCAAGGAATAAGCAGTGTGGTTGTTTTGAACATTGCAAACAAAAAGGAAGCTTGTTTATCTCATTTCGTATGTTTTGCATACAATGACATCAACTCATCACACCTGTAAACAATTCATACAGCACTGTCAGGAAACACATTATTGGTTGTCAGAAAAAAATTGTTGAGGTTGTGATATTTTGGAAATATGAAATTATAACATTTGTCATGCCCTGTTATTCATAGTCATTTAATCAGAAATACTCAGGCAATGAGATCAGCAGCAGCAGTTATCAAGTTTGACATCCCCAGTGAATAGAAATCATTTAATGCACTACCAGCTTTAGGCAAAATAGCAAACATTTGTAAGCAGCCTGGAGATTAATTCTGCTGGTTCATAAGAGTAAAGATTAGTGGTGGTTCATGTGGATTATTCACATTCTTCCCTGTGTCTGCATTAGCTGTTCTCCAAGTACCATGGAATTGTCCTGTACCTGACAGATGTGGATGTTAGTTTCACTGGATATGTATGGTTGTGTGTGCATGAATATCCTGAACCGTGGACTAGAATCCCATGCAGGGTTGTCTCCTCTCTTGTGCCTAATGCTTCAGGGATATATCTGATTTCCCCCAGCCTTGCATTAGATGAATATATGATTTAGATGAATGTTAACAAAATTGGCGTACTTGACTATTTTATTCTGCAATTTAATTACAGGTGTTTTGAAGAGTATTGGTCATAGATGTACTTTCATAGGTGGCTTCAGAAATTTTGATGTGAAAACACTTAATGTACTTAATGAGTCAGCTGGCTGAAATATGATAAATTATAATTCTGTCAGATGTTCTGTTTTTATATTTTAGCCATATTGAAAATAAAATATATTTAATGTTTACAAAGTGTTTATATCTCTTTTCCTACACAAAGCACTGCACTTGCTATACCTAAATGCATCAATTAAGCCAAATACATTTAGTTTACTATCAATAAGAGATTTAAAAAGATTTGTTTTAACTACACTAACATTTTGGATAGGTATGTATTGTTGCCATTTCATGGGGCTTTGATACCAGTTAGAGTCCTAGCTATGGCATCTTCTCTTTGAAGCTTTTTAAGAGTTTTTTTGGTATTTTTTTTTTTTAGATTTTTTTTTCCAAAACTCAGACTTTTGCATAATTCTTATTTTGATCTATTTTGATTGATTGGGGTAAACAATTATTATACATACATTTTTTTTTCTTTGATGGCTCTTGAGACTGCCAACTATATATTTTTTCTCCTGAGGATCAAATCATGACTTTTTCTTTTCTGCTTTAAACATTATTGTTATAATCAACTATTTAAAATGTCTTTGATGTTGTTCTTTCATTAGTTTTTCCTGATTTTTTTCTCTTATTTCTAAATGTTGATGGTTCCATAATCAGTGAACTGTTTTTGTAGTAAAAGTAGTGCATGGCTTGTTATTTCTCTCCACATTCTCCCTATCGGCTCACAAAGATGGGCTGCTGTATTTAATTAATGTGTTTAAATGTTCCAGTAGTGTGTGATTTTATGGTTTGTTTGAGCATTCCTTGCAATGTTAGTAGGCAATAAATATTTAAACAAGTAATTTAAAATGATTAAGGTGACTGTGACACTGTGGAAGAAACCAGTGACCAACAGACTAAAGAGGAAATGACACAAGTATTCCAATGTTTTTATTGTTCTGCACTTTAAGTGCAATAAATTACAGCATGCAATTTGATCATTACCTGAATAGAAGTTATTAAATACTCTGTGAAACTGGTGATCTGTAATTGGCCTATTCTGTATGTGCAAAATACAGAATTGAATTCAATCTCTTTGTATACTTTGTTGTATAAAATAAAGAATTTGTGGGCCATACTGTTGATAAATAAGGAGAAATTCACCCTTTTTTGATAAACTCCAAAGAAGCATTGGAAAGAATTCAAATTTAATATAGAAGTGTCAGGGATTCATGCTCATAACTATTGAATTTTAACAGTAGGGTGTCCTCTCATAGTGAGCTCTAAGGCCTGGAATGATACAAAAAAGAACACAAAATGTTAAATATAAGTGTACAGTATTTTTTTTTTAAAGTGAAGAGCATATAAGAGAGCTGATGAGAAGGAGAACTCAGTATACAGGCTAAGGAGAAAGAAAACTAAAACATGCCTACTTCTACAGGTTTAAACCCCTGTCTATTGTTTGGGGTGGCTTGTCCATTTCCCTCCACACCAAAGCACAGCCTTTCTGTCTGTCTCTGTCTTTATTCAGATTATCAGAAGGAAGCATGTTTCAAACCATTTAAAAGTGTATTGTCACAGCACAACTTTATTATTTATTTTAATGGCCTGAAATGTCAAGTGTTTGACAGCAACCTATTTACGTTTACCTTACATGATATAAAAAAATGCTTCTTTCTACATTTTTACATCCATTATGAGATAAACTAGAAACATATTAATCGTTAGAATTGCAAATCACTGTAAATTTTTTGATTTGTATAAGAATGCACATAATGGACTGTGATTAGAAGACGCTATGATTCCACTTGCCCTTCGGTGGGCTGGCACCCTGCCTGGGGTTTGTTTCCTGTCTTGTGCCCTGTGTTGGCTGGGATTGGCTCCAGCAGACCCCTGTGACCCTGTAGTTAGGATATAGCGGGTTGTATAATGGATGGATGGATGTTTCCACTTTAATCAATATAATGTTCTTCTACTTTACAAATTTCTTTTACTGTATTTCATACAATTTGGGATTATTTGAGTGCATTTTATTCTCTTTAGTGGATTAGTGAAGAGCTGAATAGTTAAATTGGGGGAAAATAGTTGTTTTGATAACATATACAATTTAAGACTGACCAACAGGTCAACAGGTAGGAGACAATCCGTAAGCTGTGGTGACACGTTGAAGGAGATGCCAGCCTTGTGAAATTATAAATCGGCCGACAACGAATCAAGTGAGAAAAAGAAATCTAAGTCAGTTCAGAGATTAACGATGCACTTTTGAGCAACAGAGATGCCAGTATAAGTAGGACCATATGGACAGACTCAGACCAACTGCTTTGACAGGGGCAAAATGGGCTTCATGATGGGATTTGCAGTGGACATGGCAGCAGAGGCAATATTTGGAACCTTCTCCTGCCTCAGCATTTGCATGAGAGGCAGAGAACTGATGGGAGGAGTTGGAAAGACGATGTTGAAAAGTGGGGGCACATTTGGCACATTCATGGCTATTGGAATGGGAATTTGTTGCTGAAATACAGTATAGCCTCTCCCTGAGTCCTGCCCAAGTGTAGAGCAATTGGCATAATTTTTATACTATGTATATGTTAGAAGCCCATGGCAAAATAATGTTTATATGGATACTGGGCAGAAAGGAGTGCTGATTCTAAGGCCATCTATTATTTAGAGAAGAAACTAAAATTAAACTTGCGGCAAATGACTGTTAAACGTAGAAGAAAAGAGAGACTTCCATAACCTTCAGACTTTTGCAGTTGCTTCCTAAATAAAAAAATTAAATATTTAATGATTTAAGTATGTAAAAAAAATAAATAAATAAAAAATAAAATAAAAAAAACAGAACCTATTCCCCTTATTCAAACTGTCTTATCTTTCATTTAGGTTTTAATAATCCAATTATATACCTGGAAGGATAATTCCTGAAAACAGATGTCCTTGAATACCTGGAAAAAGAATGGTTTCTAGTCATATCTGGAGGCTGTGCTTCTCCTGTTTATTTGCAAAAAATATATATTCTATTTAAAATTGAGTTGCTTTAATGAGCAACAAAAAGAAATGCATGTTTCATCTTTCTTGTAATCTGACACATACCTTTATTGCAGCATTATTTTTACATATCATGTTAAGGGGTGCTGGTATTATTGTAGGTAAGTCAAAGATGATAAATTAAATGCTGCCAGAAGCAGTGGACCATATACCTATAAAGGGTGCCTCAAAATAATCACTGCCAAGGCACAGATGTGGGATTAGGGAAATGGATGATGGAAAAATTTAGAAGAGGCTCATGTAGGTGGCAACAGTGAAGATAATAATAATGTATGTGGATTCCCTACTGTGCATTACACCTCAGGGGCCCATGAAGTTCTTTAAGTGTGTGCTGGGGCACATGAGTGTTAGGATTCTTATGTTCAGCAGAAGGATTTCTACAACAATGACCACAAGAGTTCCAAAGGGCATTTCTGACCCTGGAATTCTTTAGTGGGGCATTTCCAAAAGTAATTGCAGATCAGGGACTAAAACCTCCTTCCCAATAAGAGGGAAAAAAGGAAGAAAAATACAGGAGATGATGACGGAGTGCTTAAATCTGTATTTTTGGCGGAAAGCAGATCAACTACCCTACATCTTATAACGGAAATTAGACCTGTATATAGGAAGGCCCACAAATACATTTTTGGTTATAGTTTCTCTTTGTTAAATTTGTGCAATTTTCACTCCTTCTGGGAGTTTCCTCACATGTTTTCATTTATTATATAATTAAGCTTTTCATTAAATACTTTGCAACCCCTTGTTTTCAAAGGCAGTTTAAGAATGGAACCTGTGGTCCACTGTTGTTCTTCTCAGAAGACAGGCTTAGAGTATTTGCAAAGATTTTCAAAATATCAGCCTTTGTAATCATTAATATTTAGGTGAGTTAATAGTGGAAATTACAGAAACAACTGACTTTATAATCTAGAGAATGTCACCCAAACACAACAAAATTCAATCCAAAAATAGGAATTTATTAACAGATATCGATGCTTCCAGAAATCAGGTAACATAAGGATAGGGCATCGGACACTATACAAACAAAAACAACAAAATTATGCTCATGGTGAGCCCACCTATATGAAAAGTCTCTTCCCTTCCTCTCGTCTCACTCCAGACCTCTGATCACTTCTTCCCCCTCAATGCCAGGTGAGCTGTTGTCTGCTCGTCTTTCCTTAATCCACACTCATTAGGCTGAAGGATCTGAGACCCTTTTCAAATGTGACTCTGGAAGAAAAAAACATCGGGAGACGTGCAGATGTTTCTTTAAAGGGCATGACACCAATAACTGTGGCCAGTATTGAGAACTGGGAAACCTATTTTGTATGATACATTTTTTGTGCTTTGAATACTTTCTTCAGTTTAAGATCATTTTAGATTTTAAAAGTTACCTTTTCAAATATAAAGTTCATGTATAGATTTGAATTTCATTTATTTGCCTAAAAATACTTCTGTCTAGTTTTATATTTTGTAACTACATCACATCCTCACGTTAAAAGCTGCTGCAAGAAGGCAATGAGTTTCTATGGGACCTTGCCTTCTTGCTATGGACTGCCCTTTGGACATGAGTTGGTAAATTATGATGCAGCTCTGTCAGCTTTTTTGTTTGAGATACCAGTTCATACATTATACTTGTCCTAATGGGAAGTTCAGTATTTCAAATATTCTGGCTTTTCTTGTGCTCCTTTGTCGCCACATGATTTTCATCTTTGTGTTTATCATGTCTAGCATAACAAATGGAACACAATGACAACCTTCTGCTGCTCCTGTAGGATTAAGTCCTGACTTTGTGATCTCTTCCAGCTGTCTTCAATGGCCTGTCTGTGTTGTGGCCTTGTTCAACCCCTGGATGACTCCTTGTTATCTCATTCTGGTTGTGGTCTATGCCAAGTCTCTGATGATTATTTGGCATTCCCTGGGCTATTTAACATCTCTTCCAGGTAGTGTTCCATACCAACCTCTGGATGGGGTGAAAAATCTTTGCAGTGAGTCTCACCAACCCTGCTTTTCTTCATAGTTCATAAAGCACTAATCATAACATGAGAATTTTGCTCTCTGTAGTGTATTTATTAGAACACAGCAATGACCATCTACAGTAATAGATGCACTACAGAGAGAGGTTAGGAGTACGCGCTGATACAGCACATTGCCGCACCCACCACATGACAAATCAACTCAGGATTCCCAGTTTAGGACCCAAGTGCAGCCATGCGATGGGTGACACCTCAGCACCAAACTAGTTCAGATGGAATGGAACAGGGTTAGGTTTTTTATACGAAGCCCTTAAAGCCTCTCAGACAATCTGTAAATTTATTAAATATGTGACCCATAAAATTGCTATCCTACAGACTATTATAATTTGTCTTTAGAAGTACATTAAACAAAAATGAATGTACAGTGGGTATGATCATACATTTCTATAGCTATTAAGCTCAATCTAGGTTTGTTTTACACAGACAGCTTTGTTTTCAAGCCACAGACTAAATTTAGCACTCTGGTACTTCCCACAATACATCTTAATTCTGACACATGATTTTCTGTAAGTCTTGACCTTTGTCCCACAGTGGGGTGGCTTGAAGTTGGAGCAAGTGGCAAGAAATCCTGCAGTGCAATTTATTAATGGAGAAACAGAGCAACATGTGTTATGATGGTGGGGTGATGATTAACACACTTGCTTTTTAACAATCTGGACCTGATTTCATTCTGTTATCTTTAACCTTTTCTGTAATTAGCCATTTCCTTCACTATTTGTTTCATGTACCAAAACTGTCCTGGGTCAGGCTATATAGTCCACAGAACTAATCATTGTGATTTGATGTTTCGTGTCTGAAGGCTTGTATAATAATTAGCTTTCCAAAAGTAATAGTAGTTATGTAATAAATACAACTTTAAGTTAATGAAATTTAGTTTATAATTACTTTTTACTTTTTACCTTTTACTTTATTTTTCAGAAAGAATCTAGCACTTTGAATTGTATTCTTTGTATGAAAATATATGTTATACAAATAAACGTTGTTGTTGTTGTCCACTTTCTCAAGCAGGTGATAGCTAGTAACTCAGCTAGTAAACTGAAAAAATGCGCTGCTGACTCACAGTTCTATGTGCCATAAGTTCAAGTTCTAGCCAAGTCACTGTGTGGGATTTTCTCCATGCATTATAGTTTTCCTCTCATAAGCCAAAGATGAGTGTTTGGTCAGGTAATCGGTGACTCTGAAATGGCTCCCTTTAAATGAAAGTGGGTGCATTGTTGAATGCATTAGAACCTTGTCCACATCCTTAACCTTTGGGACAGGCTCCAGTTCTCAAAGCCCTGCTGACATGGATAAAAATATTAGAAACTGGATGGATGGAAGGACGGACTGCCAAAGAACAGATGCCTTATGTTTTTTAATGCAAAGTGCCAAAAATAAAGTTTACTACACATACATCTGAAATAGGCTTCAAAATCAATATCAATATATTTCTTCAAATAGTCTGTGAAAAATGTTATTTCTTCTTCATAGACCTGTAATTGCTATTGACAGTGCAGGTGAAGTTAATGGAAGCTGCAGCAGTTTTTCTGGCAGTCATTGAATGACAGGGATTGTACTGTACTATAAGAGTAAAGTCAATGCCATACATTTAATTGCAACTTTAACTAATCTCATATTTTTGGAAAGAAATACTCTGTATTTTTGGAACATGATCCTGGATGTTGCCATTATTGGACACTAACAAATAATTTAAAATAGAGTTCTGGATGAGTAAAGAAAATATCCTAGGCAACTAAACAAAAGAAAGAAATTTCTTTGACGCTACAGATAAACAGACTCACTTACTTATTTATGGTTTACTTTCATTACTATAATTCGTTGACCTCAAACACAGATGTCCCTTTTATAATTTATATGGCGCTGGGCTTGTCACAGATTTTGAGTGAGGATGGAACTCATTTTGTATTCTAGCCAGACTAAAAAGTATTTCATAAAGAAAGCCATTTCATTCATTGCTCACGCTCATCACTTGCTATTGCTTTCTACAATCAGGAATTGTGAACTTGCTTAACTGAGCTGCTTCATAGCGAGTTGCCAGCACAATTATTTTTCCAGTCTTATCTTTGCCTTTTTGATATACTGGCTTTATTGCTCTATACTTTCTCTTATGGACATTTAATGCATTGTTTAAATTCACCTTTTAGTGTAACATTTGTTTCATTAAAAAATGCTGAAGGGAGCAGGTAGTAAAATAAAGACTGATTGATTGAGTGCCAAATAAATCTTGAGGTTCACTTTCTTAGTTTTCTAGGACTACACATTTGTCAAGTTCTGACACCTTTGTATGGCAATTCTCTAAAAGTATTTGAAAGCCTTGCAGTGTAAATGATTTTCCTGAATGCATTATATCACATTAAAGAAAGATTCACTAGCCCTGTAAAACAGTAAACACTGGGACATACTCAATCATCTTAGTTGCATTCATTGTTGTAATGGAAATTAAATACAGCAAGTATTAACTGTTTGAGTTTTCATAATGAAAATATTCATTCTTTCTACTTAAATGTAAATGAATAGAACTACATAAACAAGATCAGCTAAGCTGTACAATACAGGTTGTTATTGAATTTGTCATGCATTTGATTACTAAAACATGTACAGATTCATGATTTATTTAAACATGGCTAATTGACATGCTAAGCGAGGACTAACATCTTCTGAAGCAGATGCAGAAAAGCTGCAGGATTGCTTTTTTAACTAATTTTGTCCTCTTGTGTAACATATATTTAGAAACAAGCTATGTTTATATGTATCGTGGTCTTTTCTGCAATGTTGGATAACATTGTTCACGTGAGATCTGTCTCCCCTTATGACATTGAGTATACATAAGTGCCAGTGAATTTCTTTCCTATCACTGTCTTCCTAGGTCAAAGAGTGTTACATAGCTTAATGATCGGTGGACGGAAGGGCATTCCAATTTCACATTTTTTATTTTCAGGGTTATATTTATATTGAACAGAGCATTATGCCTCAGAACATTGGACATATATACTCAAAAAAGGCGAGAGTCATTTCTAATATTATTTCTTATAATAGAGTTGAGGAAACAGTTTCAAACATTGTAGTGAACATGGCCCCAATGAGTCCCCAGAAAGTGGGATATAGATTGATAGCTTGATTATAATAATAGTATATAATAATAATAATATTATTATAATAATATTATATAATAATAGGTGAATGTTATTTTGTGTTTTTTGAAACTGTATTATATATTGGTGCAGTGGTTTACTGCTATGCCATGCATCCACTGTCCTGAGATCGAATCCTATGTGTATGGAATTTGCACATTTTTTCATGTAGCATCATTTTTCTATCAAACAGTCTGGCATATCTCCCACATTCCAGAAGACATGCTAGTTAGGTAGATTAGAAGTTCAGAAATTGACCATATATGTGAGAGTAGGCTCTGCCGATGTCTGGGGTCCCTATCCAGGGCTTTTTAAATCCTTGTGCCCAGTCTGTTGATGCAGCCTTTGGCTCTCTGTAATACCTCTTTGATTTAAGTGGTTTGAGAATCTTACCTACTGTATAATAAAACACTAACGTCCGTCAATATTTCCAGTCCCTCAGAGCAATGTGATTGTTCAGTTTGACTTTGGTGAGATTGGTCAGTTTGGCTTCGGTGACACAATCAAAAGAGGAAGTGGGAGTGTGAGACACACATGGAAGTGTGGGAGCCAATAGACTTAACAGAATGACCAGGGGATGAGTGAAATGAGACTCAGACCAAAAACTATTCAAAAACAAGGTTGTGTTTTATTCCAATTGTGCCAAGTGTATTTACAAAAAAAATATCTTGCAAAATATTCATAAAGTCCAAGGCAACAACACTAACAAAATGAGAGAATTATGTACCAGTGCTATGTACAATATTCACAGTGGCTCCAAATAAAAGTGATGAGAAATAACAGAAAGACTTTTCTTCTTCCTTTTTTCAACAAAAAGACAGTTCATGAAGGAAAGACTAAAAAATAATCAAATTCAAAAAATAAATCAAAAAGTAAAAAAGATTAATCACAAGGATAGTAAAGTGGAAAAAGAATGAGAGCTCCAAAACTGAGATTCCTTCTACACAAACTATTACAGTAAGTGAATCATATTCAAGGTTCAAAACATATCTTTATTACTAGTATTGATAAATTGGTAGTGCAGTTGTGCAGGTAAGTCTGAAGACCTGGTCAACTGACGACCCCTGGTGGCTTGGACCAGTTTTATAGTACAAGCCCTTTTGTGTATCTAATCCCATTTTACATTTGCCCACCCCCCAATAAACCATTGTGGCACTTTCTTCATCTCTCTTGAAGCAGTTACAGGAGCGTGCCTAAGAACTTGGACATCAGAAACTGTGAGCACACTTGAAAGATGGCTTCATACACATGCCACGCTGCTTGCTCTCTGGGTGTGTGTAGGCCTCAAGACAGCCTTTGAGCAACCCTGTGCTCAAACACCATTAAAACGTTATGCTGCTACTGTGTTAAGCTGGCAAGGAGCAGTAAAACGGGTATATGAAAACTTTATTTTTTTTCCCACAGCCATGGACCTTGGCCTATCACAGGAGGAGTAAAGGAGGCATACTGAGAGTCACCTTCAAAGAGAAGTATAGAAATGGAGAAGAGGTGAGCAAGGTGCCACCAAATGACAGTGTGAGAAGCAGGTTATAAGGGAATAGACTTGGGAGAGGTAGTGCTGATCAAGAGAGGTTCAGACACACAAGAATACTGAAGAAAGGCATTGATAGTAGACAGGTGGCAAGAGATATATACAAATATTTTACATTTATTTTATTATCTTTCTTCAACAGGTAATGTGTCTAGTGTTCAAATAATTACAGTAGGTAAATGTATAGAGTGCTCTATTATGGTCAATAGGATGTCAGGCATATATATGTAAAAAAAAATTCATCATGCTGTACGTTGAAAGTTGTCTATACTGTATGTCAGGCATGTTTGCTTGGGGCATATTACATGGTTCCCATCTTTCAAAAAAGGTTACAGTGAAGGCATTTGATATGATACACCACATAACACAATTTCTATTTCTCCAAGAGTGGAGAAGGTCTCACTAGAGGTGAATTGATATCACTTCTTGCCTCTTGTCTCCAACTCCTCAAGATGGGTCTAACTGCAGCCTGCAATACCTGTAATGTAGGTTAGGTAATGCCCACAATATCAACCATGAAACACCTTTTGAATCAGATAACTCTAAAACAACCCTAATCTTAACCATAGTGTAACCGGGCATGCAATGAGTGTTTTATGACTGATGTTGTGGGTGTTTCACGATGTCAGGGAGGTACATGACTAGCCTCATAGGTACTGCAGTCTGCGATTACACCCTGTTGAGCTCCTCATCTTCAATCTTCCTCCACTTCAAATACTGGCGCCACTGGTAGAACTTTGTCTTTTGCAATCTGAACTCCATCCAGAGAGAAGCATTCTGAGATGGAACCTTAAAGCAACAAGCACCATGTTACTAGTTATGGTGTCATTTCTATTTTTTTTTTCTTTAATTTCTGCAACACTAGACAATAAATAGTGTTACCCCAGCCCTTTATCAGTTTTCTGTGTTTAGTTTTACATATAATAACATTTAGTCTATGTGAATATGTCTTCAATCCCTACTGTAACCAGCAGATTTTGAAGCAGATGTAGGACCTGTGTTTGGTGGATGGAAGGCAAGTTTTTTTTAACAAAAAGAACATTCTTTTTTCCACATTAGCCACTAATTCTTGAGACTGTTTTCTCTTTCGGGAGTCCCTCTTCCATTCATATTATCATCAAGCAACAGCAATAAACTCAGTTGAGGTGGGGGTGTTTTATACTCCCTAAATGCTTACTGTATTTTAATGCATATACATGATTTTTATTTTGAGAGTAAACCTTTTATATCCCTTATAAGGATACTGGCACAATCGCACCAGACTTAGAAGAACATGTAAGGATTATTCCGTTGTATAAAACACAGCTGTCGTGAGCATGAAAGCCACAAGCTTAATTAATCAATGGCTGGGTATAATTTTAAAATTGCTTTGTTTCGGTGCATTGATGACAGAGCCAGTAGTATCCCATTTTACAGGATGCTCAAAGCCCATAAGAACCTGCAGTGCTACAACTGAAATTCACAATTCCAATTAATACTTGACATCTTCTCTCTGTCTAGCCACACACAGATAACAAAACTAATAAAGTGAAACAAAACATGCACACAGACTTCTGCTACCTTCCCTTTTTTATTATTTTTATTCCACGGACGTAACATAGTGTACAATCTAGAAGCTGTACATTTTTGAAAAAAACCCAAACAAATTCACCCTCAATTGACAGAAAGAGAGGAGAGCCAAATTTCCTGCTATACAATATAAATGCTTAAACTGTTTTTTTTTTAATTAAGTCTTGTTTTTAAAAAAATTGGACAGATCCTATTAGTCAGAATATGATTTTTTCTTATTTCATATAATACAGAATGTCAGTTACGCACTAAGTTATAAAACATATTTTGGGATTCTATTAGTTGAGTAAGGTTAACTCTATACACTAGTAGTGAGGTACAGGCAATTACAATCGATTTGTATATCTCTGTTTTAAGCCATCTGGGAGTACACCAAACACGGTTAGTAATGGTTTAGGAGTGATTGTGACACCAAGGCTGAATGATAAAAATTTAAAGATTTTTGTCCAAAATTATGTTCATTTGGTGCATTCCCAGAACATATGGCCTAGTGATGCTGAAGCTAGATGGCAATTTTTGCAAGTTGGATCTTGCCCTGGGTTCATTTTGGACAATTTTAAATAAGTGTGATCATGAAAGATTTTAGGTTGGTTTATTGAGTGCTTGGTACATGTAGAACTAGTGTATTCTATGTATGGTTCACTTCTTTTTCTGAGATGTTAATTGAAAAATCCTTTTTTCAGCATACCCTAGAATTGTTTAAAGAAGATTTTTTTGAAATGTTTGTATATACTGTTGAGATGTTGTCTGAGTCTTCAAGACTGACCAGTATTGCCTGGAATAGAAACAGGTGGGAGTTCTGAAAAATTGTGCAGGTTTCTTTTAATAAAATTTCTATGCTGAAAATAGGGTAAAATTGTGCTGCAGGAAAGTGTACTTGTTCATGAAATGCAAATGCATTATCTGTATATAGTTCTCTAAGTGTCCGCAGGTTAAATGCTGAGTACATCTGAGAAGGTTGTAAATGGTCATTACCGTGTAGAGAATCAACAGATAAAAGCTTCTCTGCCTTGAAATGCATCCTGCATTTGATCCATAATCTAGGTGATTGTTGTATGGTAAATTGACGAAAGTTAATATTTACTGCAGTGCAAAGCAGTGCTAGCTTCACTCCAATATGTTGTCTGCAGCTAAATCCAGGGCCTGGCTCTTTAATATGTGCAAGGCTATTTTCATGCACTTATTGTGATTCTCTGGGATTTTCAGAATTATTAAAATGTGTCACATTTTCAAATCATTATTTTATTTATTATTTTGAATAAAAGTCATGCCATTTAAATTCTTTACAGATGCCACAGTGTTGTTTAGACCATTAGAACAGTGTAAGAATTGTGATGAGTTTACAGTTGCTAAGGCTATTGCTAGTCATTTAACACACGGGTTATGAAACCTATGACATCTTAACAGGTAATTTTTAAAAAATGGCAGCATGTAGACCACAAAACCTGTACACATTGTTAAAGGCTGCTAAAGTTAAACAACATCTGAAGTGCTCTGAGTGTTGTTGCAAGTTGCTTAGTCAGTTATTGGATTAATTGTGGAAAAGCACCACGCAAAAAACTTTGACATACAAAAAAAGCAATTAGCACAGAGATTAACTTCAGTGGCTGGTTAATTTCATGTCATTGGAAGGACAAAATGAAGTTTAGAAAAATTCATAAGTGTAGGTGATATATTCATGTATTCGTTTTTTAAATACACTGCAGTATATTGCGAAAAGTATAGGAACACCCCTCCAAATCATTGAATTCAGGTGCTCCAATCACTTCTATGGCTACAGGTGTAGAAAACTAAACACCTACGCATGCAGACTGCTTCTACAAACATTTATAAAAGATTGGGTTGCTCTCAGGAGCTCAGTGAATTCAAGCTTGGTACCATGATAGGATGCCACCTGTACAATAAGTCAATTCATGAAATTTCCTCACTACTAAAAATTCCACAGTCAACTTTTAGTGGTATTATAACAAAGTGGAAGCAACTGGGAACAACAGCAACTCAGCCACGAAGTGGTAGGCTACATAAAATCACAGACCGGGAACAGTGTATGCTCAGGAGCACAATGTACAAAGTCACCAACTTTCTGCAGTGTCAATTGCTACAAACCTCCAAAAGTTCAAGAGCAGTGCATAGAGAGCTTCATGGAATGGGTTTCCATGGCAAAGCAGCTGCATCCAAGCCTTACATCACCAAGAGCAATGGAAAGTGTTAGATGCAGTGGTGTTGAGCACACCACCACTGGACTCTAGAGCAGTGAAGACGTGTCCTCTGGAATGACAAATCACACTTCTCTGACTGGCAATCTGATGGACGATTCTGGGTTTGATGGTTTCCAGGAGAATGTTACTTGCCTGACTGCATTGTGCCAAGTGTAAAGTTTGGTGGAGGGGGGATTATGGTGTAAGATTGTTTTTCAGGGGTTGGGCTTGGCCCTTTAGTTCCAGTAAAAGGAACTCTTAATGCCTCAGCATATAAAGCCATTTTGGACAATTTCATGCTCCCAAATTTGGGGGAACAGTTTGGAGATGCCCAGGGCCGGATTTAGACTTGATAAGGCCGTAAGCTATTTGAGACATGGGGCCCTTTATAAGTCCAGATATTCTATGTAAGTGCCAAATATGATTTGTTTTGGGGGCCGCCAAGAAGACAGGGGCCCTAAGCTATAGCTTGTGTAGCTTATACATAAATCCTGCACTGGAGATGCCCCCCTTCCTGTTCCAACATGACTATGCACCAGTGCACAAAGCAAGGTCTATAAAGAAATGGATGAGCGAGTTTGTTGTGGAGGAACTTGACTGGCCTGAACAGAGCCCTGACCTCAACCCGATAGAACACCTTTGGGATGAATTAGAGCGGAGAGTGTGACCCAGGCCTTCTCGTCCAACATTAGTGCCTGACCTTGCAAATGCTCTCCTGGAAGAATGGTTAAAAATTCCCATAAACATACTCCTACACCTTGTGGAAAGCCTTCCAAGAACAGTTGCAGCTGTTATAGCTGCAAAGGCTGGGCCAATACCAAACTAAAGCCTATGTATTAAGTATGGGATGGCATTAAAGTTTGTGTGTGTAATGGCAGGCGTCCCAATAATTTTGGCAATATAATGTAGATGCCTTTGAGAACACTGCAGAACCCACCTAACTGTATTGAGCGAAACAAAGAAAAACAAGCATATAGTATCAAGGTTACAGACAGTGAGACTTGAATAGCCCAGGCATAAGAACAGTAACCCTTAATGAGCAGAGTAAGAGTAGGTAATGGTGTATAAACAGCCACAAAATGACAGAGGCAACATGTGAAATTAGGAGCAGTATATATATTTTCTAAACCTGCTTGTCCAGAATAGGATCGCAGGAAACCTGGAGCCTACCCCAGCAGGTTTTGAATTCTGGGTAGAAAAATTCCCTGGTATGCAATATGTATGATATGGCTAATATTAAGAACAAAAAAATATGATATTTCAAGTATCTGTTTTGAGTGAGACAGAACAATTGAAAAAAGGGGGACAAATATTTTAAAACAAAATTCTGCTACTGGATTATTTTCACAATATCAGGTATTTTCAGCTGTGAAAAGAAGATTAATTAATAAATATAGAATAAATACAAAAACACATTAGTATGTTTAGTTTTTCACCAGTTGGCAGGCTGTCTTCACCTTCACCTACCTACCTGTAGTTCAGTAGAAACATTGCTAGCTCAGAAATTCTACAAGGTTTGTATCACTTTGTTGTTAAACAACTTTTTTAAAGCAAAAGTGACTGGTCAGCAACAATATTCTGATCTTGTATGTTGACCTTGTCAGTCTCTCAATCAGTACTGTTTTATTTTCAAACAAGAATTCTCCTGTGCAAAGTGGCAGGTGAATTATTGACAACAAAAAACAGGCACCTGAGAAATAAACTGAAACGTTACTCACGGTGAAGTTTCTGTTGACCAGCACATTCTGACTCTAGGTGTTTAAATTAGATCTAGATATACAAGAAGTGCAAAGAAATGTGGCAGCAAATCATAACGGACGTCAGACTCATATGTAGCCTGGAATTTGGCTTAGTGTGTGCTGCTGTTAAATAGTTGCTGTTTACATACTGTACCTTTGGCTCAGTCAGAATTACAGCTAACATGCCAATATTTATGAACAGACTGAAATTCTGTAAGAGATTATCTGTATCTAATACTTCTCTCTTGAGCCCCGGAGTTCCAGTGAATGGCAGCTTTGAAAGCTACAATCAATCAATCAATCAACATTTATTTATATAGGACATTTTCATACAAAAAAATGTAGCTCAAAGTGCTTTACAAAATGAATAGAAAAATAGAAGACACAATAAAAAATAAACCTAAGTCAACATTAATTAACATAGAATAAGTAAGGTCCGATGGCCAGGGTGGACAGAAAAAAACTCCAAAGCTGGAGAACAAAAAAAAATCTGTAGGGGTTCCAGACCACGAGACTGCCCAGTCCCCTCTGGGCAATCTACCTAACATAAGTCAAACAGTCCTCTTTGTATTTAGGGTTTTCATGGAAGGACCTGATGATGATGGTCACGTAGACTTCTGGCTTTCAGTCCATCAATGTTGGTGCATCATGATGCTTTGAGTAGGTGGTGGTGGCGCAGGCCACCACCACAAAGAAACCGGAAAAAGAAACAGAAGAGAGAGTAGGGGTCAGTATGGATTTTGGAGCCACTGTGAATAGTTATTATGAAGAATTGAACATACAGAGTATCAGTATTAAGTTAAAGTGAAGTTATAAAAAGACCATGTTAAAGTACAAAGCACATTCAAGACAAAATTATCACTAACACGTGTACCAGAATCTACCATGCTGTCACTATCAGCTTCTGAAAAACTGTGGCTGTTACAACACAAAAATTGCTTTCTATGTCACACACTTTACATGCCTGTATTCTGCTTACTCTGTCACTGCAAATGCTACGTCAACACCTGACCTCTGTCACCAGCTGCTGTTTACTTGATGAATATAAGCAGACAGCTTGAGAGGGATGACATTCTGTTTTAGAGTAAAAGTTACAAGGGTAAATGACTAATGGCAGGCATATTTTTTCAAAAACGAAAACTGAAAATATTTTGAGTAAGTTATTTTAATTCAGTTAGTCTTTCCAGCTACTTTAATAGTTTAGTTTAGTTTTAGTTTTTCATTTCAGTTTTGTTAATTATTTTATTTCAGTTTATGAAAATGTTTTTTATTAATAGCTTCAGTTTTGATTTTAGTTTTCGTTAACTATAATAACCTTGTGACCCAGACAGAAAAACATTTGTAATGTATCTCTATGATGTTATTAATATAGTTGAACATTAACTAAAAATGATTGTGGAGGTCCAGTTTATCTGTACTACCACAGACTTTTGGTCCATGCACAATACAATGTTTTTTAGTGGGGAATTACTGTCCATTTGATCATTTATGAACTACAGAGCAAAAAAGCTGCCGCTGATTGCAGGCGCAGTCGGGTCCAGTAGTCGATTGCTACTGAAAAAAATGAGGTACATACTTCATAATCCTGATTATTTGAAAACTGCAGCCTGTGTGGAATGCCTCTATCGGTTTTTAAGAACAAACAATATTTTCTAGTGTTCCTGTTAAAAGACTTTATAGTTATGGATGTCTTTGGCTGAGCTCAAACAAAAGAGAAATCGGCTTTTCCCAATTTCATTTTGAAAGAATGCTTCTTGGGATATAATGAAGACTTCTTGGTCAGTTGCAGTGTGCTCTGATCTGTGGACAACCCCGTGCAGATCTGCTCTTAGTATGCAATTACAGTAATGAGACTAACTTGGAGGTTTAGCACCATTGCATTGAGCCCCAGAACTCCTGAATAGCAGCAGATCAAGGCTAAGACTAAGTTCAGTTGCAGTGTGCCTCCTGAAGTTGGAGAAAAGGAACAAAGTAGCCTGCTACCTTATGCATTCAGATCCAGATGTGTACACAAACGTACTGAATTATTTTAAAGTATTTGCTTACTGAATATATTTAAAACTTTCTTACTTGCAAAATTATAAAGGTAATAAAATTTACAATATAATACACTACTAAATAAAAAGTAATATTTTGAATACTTTTATTACTGTGTTTAAGTAATATGTAATATTTAATATAGTACTGTTTCAAAGTAACTTACCCAGTACTGTTCCTCTTTTCCCAGGTTTGGTTTGTAAATGACTTCAACATTTAATGTAAGTTCTATCTGCTCTCTGCCCATCGAGGGCACGTTTATATGTTGTGTGTCCTGCAGTATGTACAGCTCAGGTTTTCCGGCCGACAGTGCAGATAGCTTCACCTGCCAAAAATGTTTAGTTAATTTAGAGTTGGTCGGGAAAATACGCGAATTGGAGGACCGCGTTAGGAATCTGATAGCGATTAGGCAAACCGAAAATTGGATCGACTCGGTTTGTTTAGACAATTCGGCTACATCTGATTCGGCTTCAGTCTCTCCAGGTCCCACTGTAGTCAGTGCGAGGCCGAAATCAGCAGCACCAATTCAGCCACAGGGCGAGTGGGTAACAGTAAGACGGGGGTCTAAGAATCCAAAATTTAGTCCCCAGCACCCAGGTCACCAATTCGGACCCAGAACAGGTTCTCAGCTCTCCGCAGCGCGCCTGTGGAAACTGAGAATAATAAAGTGCTCATAATTGGCGATTCCATAGTGCGGAATGTTAGAATTCCAAACTATGTTAAACCAGCAGTTAATGTTAAGTGCCTTGCAGGGGCCAAGATTTCTGGCATAAAGGCCGCATTGGACCGTGTTGCCGACGATGAAGTATCTACCTTATTGCTGCATGTCGGCACTAATGATATTTATTTACAGCAATCTGAGGTATTAAAGCGGAACTTCATCTCTCTATGCACCAAAGCTAAAACAAAATGTCGGAATTTAATTGTATCTGGTCCCTTACCAAGATTGTATAGAGGGGATGTGATTTATAGCAGATTGCATTCCTTTCACTGCTGGCTAGAAACCTGGTGTGCAAATAAAAGCATAGCATTTGTGAACAATTGGGATGATTTTTGGGAAAGGCCTGGATTTTTCAGAAGAGATGGTCTTCATCCTAACTGGAGGGATCTTATGTATTATCCCAAAATATGGCAGCAAAACTGCCTGGTTGACTGATTAGAGCACCATCCAGGCCGCAGTCATGTGATCTTAAATCACAGGCTGTTCTTTATCCCACCTGTTATTTTCCTGAAGCTGTTACCCATAATCCCTGTTGTGGGGCATCCAGTAAATTTAGTCTTGAAACAAACCATAAATTAATTGATAACCAAAAAATAAGGTGTATAATTAGACCAAGGGATAAAACCAGACACTCCACCAGGGGCATCTGTAATAGAAATTTAATTCAAATTAAAACAAAAATATATCAGCAGTTCAGAAAGAACCATGCAGTTTTAAATGCTGTTTATTGAACATTCGCTCTCTTGGCACTAAAGCTGTTTTGGTAAATGATATAATATTAAGTACAAAATCTGATCTGTGTCTTCTTACTGAAACCTGGCTTAGTAAATGTGACACTGTTCCCTAGCTGAGGCGTCACCAGATGGATACTCGTTCCTTCATAAGTCTAGAGATTCTGGTCGAGGAGGAGGCCTTGGAATAATTCATTGTAACAAAATGCAAATCACTCCTAAAAATTTAGGCAACTTTACATCCTTTGAGGCATTCATTTTAAATATTAAAACAGATTCCAACACAATTATAGTGCTAGTCTACAGACCACCAGGGCCATATTCATTGTTCATGACTGAATTTAGCAACCTTCTGTCTGATTTGGCTATAAATTATGATCACGTAGTTCTGATGGGGATTTTAATGTACACATTGATGTGGAAACTGACACTTTTAGCAAATGTTTTACTTATTTGTTAAATTCAGTAGGATTTTGTCAGATTGTCAAAGGTCCAACTCATAATCATAACCATACATTAGATTTAATTATAACTTACAAAGTTGAAATTCAAAATTTAAATATTACTCCATTAAATGTAGTTATTTCCGATCACTTCTTAATTACGTTTGATTTAGTTCTGCCCATGCCAGCACTCGCAGATTAAAACAAAGACAGTGCGACATCTAGATTGTAATTCTGCTTCAAAATTTATAGATACCTTGAGTAAGTCGAGTGTAATTGTGGAAAACCATTTAGATCAGTTAACATCAAATGTAAACGTGGAAAACAATTTAGATCAGCTAACATCACATTATAATGTGACCTTGAGAGATGCTCTGGACACGGTGGCTCCCCTAAAACAAAAGTGATCAAAGCACATAGAAACTCTCCCTGGTTTAATGAAAACACTCGAGCTCTTAAATTAGAGTGTGAAAACTGGAGCGCAGATGGAGAACAACAAAGCTACATGTCTTTCAAATTGCATGGACAGAGAGTGTTAATAAATATAAAAGGCCCTCTTTAAAGCTCGCTCAGAATACTATTCTACATTAATAGATAGCAATAATAAAAATCCTAGGGTACTTTTTAGAGCAGTGGCTAAATTAACAAATGGGAATTCAGATCAACAGTGCAAAATACCAACAGATATTAGCAGTACAGACTTTATGAACTTCTTCAATGAGAAAATTAAAAATATAAGATCCCAGATCTCAGCATCACAGTACAAACCAAATACTAGCTTAGCAGACCCTGCTCACATTGCATTCAGCACTTTAATAATTTTAATCCTGTAACTGAGCAGGAAGTCTTAACTTTAATTTAAAATGAAGCCCACTACTTGTTCCCTAGATCCAGTGCCAACAAAACTAGTAAAAGTGCAATGGATGTTCTTGCAGCACCATTCTAACATTATCAATAGTTCATTATTGCATGGCACAGTACCTGATGCACTAAAAGTGTCAGTCATTAAACCTTTACTTAAAAAGTCAGACCTAGACCCACACATACTAAATAACTATAGGCCTATTTCAAATTTACCATTTCTCTCTAAAATACTAGAAAAGTAGTCGCCAGTCAGCTTCAGTCACACCTTACGCATTACAATTTATTTGAGAAATTCCAGTCTGGCTTTCGCACTGGTCATAGTACAGAAACGGCACTAACACGGGTTGTAAATGACATTCTGATATCCTCTGATGAAGGAAATTCCACTGTAATTATGTTGTTGGACTTAAGTGCAGCATTTGACACCATTGACCATTGTATTTTACTGCACAGGCTAGAAAACGATGTTGGGCTTACAGGCCCGTGCTCGCTTGGTTCAGTTCTTATTTATCAAATCGATTCCAATATGTACAGAAATGTGCTGACAGTACTCCATCATTATACACAGAAGTTCAATATGGTGTCCGCAGGGCTCAGTACTGGGACCTTTACTGTTTTCACTTTACATGCTTCCACTGGGATCTCTCATTAGGAAACATAATGTTAATTTTCACTCGTATGCAGATGACACCCAGTTATACCTTTCATTTAAATCAAATGAAGTTTCTCCGATGTTGTCTTTAATTAGTTGTGTTAGTGAATTAAAGGAATGGATGAATGAGAACTACTTGTCTTTAAATACAGATAAAACAGAGATGTTAATTGTTGGAGGGAATGACGCTGATCACAGCAATATTTTGTCGTCATTTAACTCAGTTGGAATCCCAATTAATTTTACTGAATCAGCCCGCAATCTAGGAGTTATCTTTGACTCTAGCATGTCATTTAAAGCGCATATTACAAAGTCGTCCAAAACATGTTTTTCCATCTTAAAAATATTAGGAAATTAAGGCGCTTTCTAAATAAACAGGATTGTGAGAAATTAATTCATGCATTTATCTCTAGTAGGATTGACTACTGCAATGCGGTGTTCACTGGCTGTTCAAACTGTTCTCTATACAGCCTCCAGTTAATCCAAAATGCGCTGCAAGAATTATTACAAGAACAAGAAAATATGAACACATAACCCCAGTTCTTAAATCTTTACACTGGCTCCCAGTTAAATTTAGGGCAGATTTCAAAATCCTCCTTTTAACATATAAAGCATTAAATGGCCAAGGTCCGCTTACTTGTCTGAACTTATCATGACTTACAAACCTGAGCACATTAAGATCTCAAGATGCCGGTCTGCTTAGGATTCCAAGGATTAATAAAATAACAGTGGGAGGTCGAGCTTTTAGTTACAGGGCCCCTAAACTGTGGAATGGTCTTCCTGCTTCCATAAGAGATGCCCCCTCGGTCTCAGCCTTTAAATCCCGGCTGAAGACTCACTACTTCAGTTTAGCATATCCTGACTAGAGCTGCTGATTAACTGTGCATACTGCATCTCTGTTGTTAGTCATTAGCACTATAACATAAGTAACATGATAATTATATTTGAATACTAACCCTCACCTATTCTGTTTCTTTTCTCGGTACCCAAATGTGGCCATTGGTGCCACGGCCCACCTGCCAAGTTGTTTGCCTGCCTATGGTAAAGTCATCCCTGATGGAGGATCACAGGAATCATGGGAAAGAGAGGTCCTTTCATCGGAGCAATGTTTCAGCCGTGGCATGGCCAAATGGAGATGCAGCTAGATGGATGAGGTCTCCAGGACTCTAAAAATATCGAAACCTAATTATGTCATATCATCTACTGTTAAACCGTAATTCTAAAATTTTTATTATGCTGTCTTAAGGAATTGTTCTGTTGTGTATATTGTATTGTATTGACCCCCTACTTTTGACACCTACTGCACGCCCAACCTACCTGGAAAGGGGTCTCTCTTTGAACTGCCTTTCCGAGGTTTCTTCCATTTTCCCTACAAGGTTTTATTGGGTGTTTTTCCTTGTCTTCTCAGAGAGTCAAGGCTGGGGGGCTGTCAAAAGGCAGGGCCTGTTAAAGCCCATTGCGGCACTTCCTGTGTGATTTTGGGCTATACAAAAATAAACTGTATTGTATTGTAACTGTATTGTAAGGTTGAAATGTGTGTTATTTTTTGAGTCTCTTCTTTTATTCCCAAATTCAGCAAATGAGTGTTTCAAAGTATAGAAAAAAATGAAATTTCTGACAAAATCTAAACAAATTGCATTTTCACAGCTAAAAAGGAATCATAAAAATACCCTTCTGCTAAATTAGTTTTTGAGCCTAAATTTTTTTTACAGTTTTTTCTTCTTATTCCCCAACTGATGCAGATCAGCGTTCAAAGTCATGAAAAGTGGAACCACTGACAAACTGTAATGTAAGAGAGAAACATATTTCCAAAGTTAAATGGGAATAGTGAAAATATGATCTCTACTCCAAATTAGATTTTAAAGTTTTAAATGGGTTTATTGTTCACAGTTTAATTTGATTGCTGTTTACTTTGTAGATAAATAAATAATTGATAACTGAGTTGTAGGAAAAATGCTGGTAAAGATCACTGCATTTCGTACTTAAAAATGCTTTAAGGTTCAATGGAGTAGGCTTTCATGATACAGTTTTTCAGGCATTGTGCTTCTTTTCAGCTCAATTGCTTCCCCAGGAGACTGCAGCGTAGAATAACACAATAGCTGCTACGGACTGATAGAACATTTCCAGCAGGCTGCTGAATACATCAAAAGACCTGAGTCTCCTTAGGAAGTAAAGTCTGCTCTGGCCCTTCTTGTTGTCCGACCAGTCCAGTTTGTTGTTTATGTAAACCTCCAGGTACTTGTTGCTCTGCACCACTTCCACTTTCTTCCCTGGAAAAGTAACTGACACAGGAAGCTAGTTCAGTGCATTAGTTTTGTTCTTGTTCCTTTCCTCAGCATGTTTTATAGCCTGCTTGTTGCCAGTGATGGTCTTCATCTTGTTCTACACTTCCTTCATGTTGTTTTGTTATAACTTGTGCTCAAGTCTATATCTGTAGTTGCCTTCCCCTCACAGAGCTGCTTCTTCAGTTCTTACTGCACCCACTTGATTTCATCCTTATCTTCAGACTGGAAGGCTCTCTTCTTCATTTTCAGTAGGACTTTCAAGTATTTAGTGATTCATGGCTTGTTGTTGGGAAAAATGCCCTGTCTTTATGGGGACTTGATGTAGTCTGTGATACAGTCTGTCAGTGTCATTGCAATGTGACTCACAAAGCATATCCCAGTCAATGTTCTAAAAGGCATCCTTCAGAGCCACTTCAGCCTCTGATGTCCATTCCTGCATGGTCCTGGTGGTGGCTGATAGCCGCTGGACAATGGATTCATATGCGGATATGAGCTGTAGAGAATTACGGTGCGATCAGCCAAAAGGAGGCAAAGCAATAGGGTATATATTGTTATGTCCCTTCAAATAAACACACACAGGAGCCGCTTATCCAGAGGAGTCTTTCAAATGCCAACTAGCTTTTAATTGAATATGCCGTGATATAAATTCTGACGTACCTGCACATTGTCTGGGTCATGGGGACACCTCCAAAATAACAAAGATAATTCATCTTCGTTCTGTCTCTTTAACTGTTCACTCCCTTCACCACTTGATGCTGTCTTCCTTTCGCTCCAGCAACAACTACCACTTCTGACCACCACCTCCCATTTTTCTTCACGCACTGTTCATTATTTGGACCCCTGTCACTCAACTCTCTCTCTCTCTCTCTCTCTCTCTAGGGAGGTGCTCCAAGCCCTTACAAAAAGTATTCCCCCAAGACTCCACCCCAACACTGTTTCCACTCCCTACAGCCCATGCAATA
The DNA here is from genome assembly GCF_016835505.1 of Polypterus senegalus. Lineage (NCBI taxonomy): Eukaryota > Metazoa > Chordata > Cladistia > Polypteriformes > Polypteridae > Polypterus > Polypterus senegalus. The sequence goes on from NC_053160.1 coordinate 96,820,183, forward strand.
GCAAGACGCGTCACATTATTGTAAATTAAACAAAGAACAAATATATAAGTTTGGGGCGCCCTCAGGCATACCTCATATATTACAAAATAATAAATGTGATTTAACGTGTAATGTGGGAGACATCTTCACAGTTGTGTGTCTATCCTTTAGCTGAAGAAAGATGGCCGTGGTGCTGGTTAATAAGTTGGTGAGGCGGAAGGGGTGGGTTCATGAGCCCCAGAATCAGAATGGCATGTGATGTCAAAAAGCGGCTTACAATATCTGCAATATGAAGGAGAGAGGAGGCATTACAAGGCTGATTCATATTAAGACTTTGACCAATTCAGAGTTCAAACAGCCTCCTGAAATAAATTAAGTTCTAAGTATGAGGCACCACTGTATATACAGTGGTGTGAAAAACTATTTGCCCCCTTCCTAATTTCTTATTCTTTTGCATGTTTGTCACACAAAATGTTTCTGATCATCAAACACATTTAACCATTAGTCAAATATAACACAAGTAAACACAAAATGCAGTTTTTAAATGATGGTTTTATTATTTAGGGAGAAAAAAATCCAAACCTACATGGCCCTGTGTGAAAAAGTAATTGCCCCCTGAACCTAATAACTGGTTGGGCCACGCTTAGCAGCAATAACTGCAATCAAGCGTTTCCAATAACTTGCAATGAGTCTTTTACAGCACTCTGGAGAAATTTTGGCCCACTCATCTTTGCAGAATTGTTGTAATTCAGCTTTATTTGAGGGTTTTCTAGCATGAACCGCCTTTTTAAGGTCATGCCATAGCATCTCAAATGGATTCAGGTCAGGACTTTGACTAGGCCACTCCAAAGTCTTCATTTTGTTTTTCTTCAGCCTTTCAGAGGTGGATTTGCTGGTGTGTTTTGGGTCATTGTCCTGTTGCAGCACCCAAGATCGCTTCAGCTTGAGTTGACGAACAGATGGCCGGACATTTTCCTTCAGGATTTTTTGGTAGACAGTAGAATTCATGGTTCCATCTATCACAGCAAGTCTTCCAGGTTCTGAAGCAGCAAAACAACCCCAGACCTTCACACTACCACCACCATATTTTACTGTTGGTATGATGTTCTTTTTCTGAAATGCTGTGTTCCTTTTACGCCAGATGTAACGGGACATTTGCCTTCCAAAAAGTTCAACTTTTGTCTCATCAGTCCACAAGGTATTTTCCCAAAAGTCTTGGCAATCATTGAGATGTTTCTTAGCAAAATTGAGACGAGCCCTAATGTTCTTTTTGCTTAACAGTGGTTTGCGTCTTGGAAATCTGCCATGCAGGCCGTTTTTGCCCAGTATCTTTCTTACGGTGGAGTCGTGAACACTGACCTTAATTGAGGCAAGTGAGGCCTGCAGTTCTTTAGACGTTGTCCTGGGGTCTTTTGTGACCTCTCGGATGAGTCGTCTCTGCGCTCTTGGGGTAATTTTGGTCGGTCGGTCGGCCACTCCTGGTAAGGTTCACCACTGTTCCATGTTTTTGCCATTTGTGGATAATGGCTCTCACTGTGGTTCGCTGGAGTCCCAAAGCTTTAGAAATGGCTTTATAACCTTTACTAGACTGATAGATCTCAATTACTTCTGTTCTCATTTGTTCCTGAATTTCTTTGGATCTTGGCATGATGTCTAGCTTTTAAGGTACTTTTGGTCTGTATATACCTGTATATACTAACAAAATACCCGCGCTTCACAGCGGAGAAGTAGTGTGTTAAAGAAGTTATGAAAAAGAAAAGGAAACATTTTAAAATAACATAACATGATTGTCAATGTAATTGTTTTGTGATTGTTATGAGTGTGGCTGTCATCAAGGATTTGATTATCATTATTTCTTTCAATCAGGTTCGTATTTGAAGGATGTGTTGTGTTCAACTTACATTCGGTGTTTGTCAACCTTTGTAAAGATTACAGGTTTCATTCATCGAAGTATTCACTACCCAAATCGGTACTCATGAATCTAAAATAATTAACAGGCATTACCGGTATTAAGTTGTGGATTTGCCTGCGAATATTTAGCGGCAGCGTGTCTATGAACTTAATTTAAACTTAAGCTTTACACCTTGCTTTCCAATTGATATGTCTACAAAGGCTTGTTCAGAGGGTTGTTCCTTTCTTACTACATCAATAAACAGCTCGTCTTCCTCTTTATCTGAGACATCACACACTGCATGCACGGGTTTACCTTTCCCAGTTCTGCAAACTTTAGCGAAGTGGTTCAATTTACCACATTTTTTACAATGTCTTCCTTTCCTTTGCATCCAAGGTGCTTGTGCTATCTCGTGCGATCTTGCGATGTCCGGCTTTAAGTGGTTCAATTTACCACATTTTTTACACTGTCTTCCTTTAGCTGGACATTGACTTTTTCCACCGTGTGCTTTGTTTCCGCAGTACCTGCACTTATGAATATGCTTTTATGCGTCACACGCTTCATATTCTTTTGGTGCCTTCTCAATTGTGTAATGCATTTTTTGTTCAGTGCTCTTTGGAGCTCTTGCTTATTGTCTGCGTACTGCATTAACAGTCAGTTCACGTGAGCCGCTCGGAGTACATGCATCGAAGGTTATCAGCTGTGCTTGTGCTATCTCGTGCGATCTTGCAATGTCCACGGCTTTATTTAATGTTAGCTCAGACCCGGCACTTAAAAGTTTCTCTGCACTTTTGCTGAGTTTGTGCCAAACACTATTCTATCCCTGACCATCTCATCCTCGTTTGCATAAGCACAGTCCTTCACCAGAAATTTTAACTCCGTTACAAAGTGATCAAAAGTCTTGTTTATACCTTGCATCTTCTCACTAAACTTGTATCTCGTAGCGGCAGCGTGTCTATTGGATTGCTGCTGACGGACAGCCTTATATGGGCAGGCACTTGATTACATGGGATGCGTGGGTATGGGGGACACAATATAGGCAGGCAGCCAGCTACGTGGAAGGCGTGGTGATGGGGGACGCAACTCCGCCTCACATGGTGACCGAGCTGCAGGCTATGGCCGTATATATGTACGTAAGTAGGATTCAGTTATGACCGTTACGTGTAGAATTTCTAAATGAAACCTGCTTAACTTTCATAAGTAAGCTGTAAGGAATGAGCCTGCCAAATTTCAGCCTTCTACCTACACGGGAAGTTGGAGAATTAGTGATGAGTGAGTGAGTTAGTATAGATATATATATATATTTACAGTCATATGAAAAAGTTTGGGAACCCCTCTCAGCCTGCATAATAATTTACTCTACTTTCAACAAAAAAGATAATAGTGGTCTTTCATTTCTTAGGAACATCTGAGTACTGGGGTGTTTTCTGAACAAAGATTTTTAGTGAAGCAGTATTTAGTTGTATGAGTGAGGGCTTTGCCTTTTATTAGTATATATATATATATATATATATATATATATATATATATATATATATATATATATATATATATATATGTATATAAATATATATGTGTATATATATATATATATATATATATATATATATATATATATATATAGTAATAAATAGTCTTTCAAAATAGAAAAATATTTGGGGATTGTCCCCATATATTGTCATCCAGACAAAATGAAATAAAGGTTGATTCAAAGTGACTTTCCAGTACAGAATGAATGAATTTCTGCAACAAAATGGCATTTAAATAACAGATTGTATGATGGGAGAGGAAATGGTTGGCAGGAAGTGATGATTGGAAGCGGGACCACGGAACCAACATCATCATGAGTAGACTGAAGTAGTTGAGTGTGGAACCAGAAGTGACGTCATCGGAGTGGAACCGGAAGTGACGTCATCGTGACCATTTTGGAACTGAAAATGGATGGATTTATTTTTCTTGCAGTTTTCTGTAGGTAGAAAGAGATTCAGGTAAGTACCACATGATAAACCCTTGTCTCGCAAGATTTCACTCACCTTTAGGCTCTTTGATTGCCTCCAACTCGCACGTGTGTGACATGACCCCCAACCCAGACCCATCAGGTCGGGCGACCTGCACCGAGAGGTCGTGAACAGGGGAGAGAGCATCTGCGTTGGCCTGCAAGGAACCCCTACGATAAGTAACGCTAAAACGATATAGTTGAAGATCCAAAAACCACCTAGTGACGCGAGGATTCAACTCCCGATGAAGGGACATCCACTGTAAAGCAGCATGGTCCGTCACCAGAGTAAATTCCCGCCCCAATAGGTAGTACCTCAATGATGTGATAGCCCACTTAATCTCCAAGGCCTCTCGCTCCACCGCAGCATACTTCGTCTCACGGTCCAGCAGTTTCCGGCTCAGATTACATAACGGGGTGTTCAGCACCTTTGACACATTGGCTCAACACGGCACCCAGTCCTGTGGCTGATGCATCGGTCTGGAGAATAAAATGAAGAGAAAAGTCAGGGGACTTCAATAAAGGTGCTGACGTAAGGGCCAATTTTAAGTCACGAAATGCTTTATCTACTGTCTCATCCCATACCACTTTTATAGGTACCCGTTTCTTTGTCAAATTAGATAAGGGTGTATTCTTTTATTTCTGAGAAAATGTGGTGCAAAATGACGATAGTAACCAGCTAATCCCAAAAATGCTTGTACTTGCCGCTTATTTATCGGATGGGGCCAATTTATGATGGCATCAATTTTAAGAAATTGTGGTTTCACGACACCCCCACCCACTAGGTAGCCCAAATATTTGGCTTCTCTCAATCCAAAGAAACATTTCTTTGGATTAATACGAAGCCCTGCTGCTGCCAGTGTGGAGAGCACCATTTTCTTCTGCCATACATGATCCTTCCATGTGCTGGAATAGATGACAAAGTCATCTAGGTAGTCAGCACAATAGGAATTGTGGGGCCATAGCAGTGTCTCTACCAGATGTTGGAAAGTAGCTGGGGCCCCGTGCAAACCAAAAGGAAGGACCCCGTATTGCCAATGTTCGCTGGGAGTGCTAAATGCGTTTTTTTCTTTTGCAGAATCCGTTAAGGGAATTTGCCAATACCCTTTCGTCATGTCAAGGGTAGTTAGGAATTGAACGCTTCCTAGTCGATCGAGTAGATCATCCACTCGCGGCATCAGATACGCATCAAATTTGGAGACCTGATTGAGTCGTCGGAAGTCATTACAGAACCTCCATGACCCATCGGGTTTAGAAACTAGAACAACTGGACCAGACCAAGGGCTATAGCTTTTTTCAATAACCCCTAAATCCAGCATTCGCCTAATTTCTAACTCCACTTCCGCTTTCTTTGCCTCCGGGAGTCTGTATGGTCTCTCCCTGACAATCAATCCAGGGTCCGTAATAATATCATGCACAATCAACGCAGTACGTCCAGGTAATTCATCCACAACCTCAGGTACAGACAAGATAGCTATTTCAAGATCTTGTCGCTGTTCTGGTGTCAAATCGGAACCAAAATTAAGTTTAGCACAGGACATAAAAAGTGAACTGGGCTGTCCGGAGGAGGGATCAGGTTCCCTTTCCTTCCACGGTTTCAGCAAGTTGATATAATATACTCTTTTGCTCAGTTGACGATTAGGTTGTTTAACTAAAGAGTCGACGAGACCTTTTCTTTCTTTAATTTCATAAGGTCCTTGCCAATGAGCTAACAATTTAGAATGGGAGGTTGGGACTAATACCATAACACGATCACCCGGGACAAATTCCCGAATGGTGGTGTTTCTATTATAATAACGTGACTGTGCTGCTTGGGCTTTTTCTAAATTCTCTTTTAGGACAGGTCTAATTTTCTCTAGTCTATCGCGTAATTGCGCGATATATTCAAGAATATTTGAAGTAGGGAGTACCTCCTCCTTCCATCCTTCTTTTAACATGTCCAAAAGCAACCTGGGTTGCCTTCCATATAATAATTCAAAAGGAGAAAACCCTGTTGAGGTTTGAGGAACTTCCTGATAGGCAAACAAAACGAGAGGAAGCAACTGATCCCAGTTTCTTCCGTCCTCGTTAACTACCTTGCGTAACATCTGTTTTAATGTCTGATTAAAACGTTCAACCAGCCCATCAGTTTGGGGATGATAAACCGATGTTTTTAGATGTTTTATCCTGAGTTATTTGGCCACTTCCCTGAACGTTTCTGAAGTGAAAGGAGTCCCTTGATCTGTTAAGACCTCCTTGGGGATCCCAACATGCGCGAATATCACTACCAATTCCCGTGCGATATTTTTTGAATTAGCTGAGCACAACGGAACAGCTTTTGGAAAGCGAGTGGCATAATCTACTAGAACTAAAATATATTTAAAACCTTTTAACGAGGGTTCTAATGGACTAACGAGATCGATACCAACTCATTCAAACGGGATGTCAATAAGGGGAAGGGGAACAAGAGGAGCTTTAGACCTTCTGGGTATCTGGCGAAGTTGACACTCCGGGCATGAAGTGCAAAATCGCCTGACCTCCTCATTAACTCCCGGCCAATAAAATCTAAGTTTTATTCTCTCCAAAGTTTTTTCTGAGCCTAAATGGGCTCCTAGAAGGTGGGCATGCGCTAACTCACATACCTTTCGCCGAAAAGTACGTGGGATTAACAACAAAGCCCACACTTCACCCCCGTGTTCTGCCACTCTATATAATAAATCATTTTGAATTACAAAGAACGGCATCGGTGGCATGGGATCTAGGGTTATATAACCCTCGGTAGATACTACTGCAATTCTAGCATTTTTTAAAGAATCATCATTCCATTGTTCTCTTTTGAATGATGATGGAGTTAATAGGAATTGTGCCGTTAAGTTTTGAATAGGATCTCTTTCGAGTTCAATGGGAGGGGCTATTGTCTCTACGTTTTCTGCGTCGACTGTATCAGCTCCCGCAGAGCATGATGAAACATCAAAACTTTCGCATTGGGTACCCGTGTGGATCCGTGCTACTGAGGGACACGGCGTGGAGGCAGTCGGAGCATTATTCTCCATCACTAAGCCCAAATTCTTAGATGCAGTTACGTTACTACCGCTGTTAATTTTATTCCAATCTTTTCCTAATATGACTGGAAAAGGGGGATCGGGTAATACAGCCAGGGCCATACTGGTTATTTTATGATCTACCGAGACCACACATCTGGCTGTGTTGTAATATTTGATGTCCCCATGTATACACTTTAGACTAGTTTTCCCTTTAGTCCACTGTTGCGGTAATACGTAACAAGTAGCAACAAAGCAAATGTTACTCCCGGAGTCAAACATTGCCCTTACCTTTCTGCCATTTATAATAACTGCACCTGTATATGGAAGAGACAGAGGGTTAGTCACGGTGGCACAATACCTTTCTCCCCTTACTATTGAGCAATCCATAGGCTCGTAGGCACAGTTCGGGGACAGATGTCCGATCTCCCCACACTTGTAACAGCGAGGAAGACCGGCTAGTCTGTCCCTTCTACGAATGGCAGGTTCGGGAGTTTGTCGGGGGGGTCAGGGACTGCCCCACGTATCTGTTGGGTTCGGCGAGAGGTCCGTTGCGACCGCCCCGATTTACAGGCTGCCCAATGACGCTCTGCTATTTTAATCAAGGTGTCCATGTCCTCAAAATTATGCTTACGGACTTGCTGGGCGATGTGGTCAGGGATGGCATGTACGAACGTTTCACACACAAGGAGCTCAGCCATTTTGTGGGAGGAGTTGATGTCGGGCTGCAGCCAGCAACACACCTTTCCCCAGGCTTCAAAGCCCTGAGTTCTCAAAGGCCTTTCAGGATCAAATTTCCACTCCCTCCACTCTCTCGCCTGTTGTTCCGGTGAAACGCTGTAGCGCTTGAACACCTCCAATTTAAGAGCATCATAATCGGCTGCGTGCTTCTCAGTTAAATCGTAATAAGCCCTCTGCGCCGTTCCCTTCAAATAGTGTGCCAGTAGGTACGCCCACTCCGACCTTGGCCAAGCGTTCCGCTTAGTGGTACGTTCAAATATCAAAAAGTAAGTCTCGATGTCATCTGTTTCAGTCAAGGTGGTTAACTGAATCGGCTGTGACCGAGCCACCTCCGTCCCTACAACAGCATGGGAACGAGCCTCGGTTTCTGGTAATTGGGTCCTGGTTTCCCCCAACTGGATCTTCAGAATTTGGAGATCGCCCATGATGGTATTCAATACGGTATTGAGGTCCTGTTCTTCTGTCATGATGAACAAAGATCCTGCCGACTACGCCAATTGTAATAAATAAAGAGTCTTTAAAAATAGAAAAATATTTGGGGATTGTCCCCATATATTGTCATCCAGACAAAATGAAATAAAGGTTGATTCAAAGTGACTTTCCAGTACAGAATGAATGAATTATTGCAACAAAATGGCTTTTAAATAACAGATTGTATGATGGAAGAGGAAATAGTTGGCAGGAAGTGACGATTGGAGGTGGGACCACGAAACCAACATCATCTTGAGTAGACTGAAGTAGTTGAGTGTGGAACCGGAAGTGACGTCATCGGAGTGGAACCGGAAGTGACGCCATCGTGGCCATTTTGGAACTGAAAATGGATGGATTTATTTTTCTTCCAGTTTTCTGTAGGTAGAAAGAGATTCAGGTAAGTACCACGTGATAAACCCTTGTCTCGTGAGATTTCACTCACCTTTAGGCTCTTTGCCTCCAACTTGCACGTGTGTCACAATATATATATATATATATATATAGTGCAAACGGAAAGTATTCACAGCGCATCACTTTTTCCACATTTTGTTATGTTACAGAATTATTCCAAAATGAATTAAATTCATTTTTTTCCTCAGAATTCTACACACAACACCCCATAATGACAATTTGAAAAAAGTTTACTTGAGGCTTTTGCAAATTTATTAAAAATAATAAAAAACTGAGAAAACTCATATACATAAGTATTTACAGCCTTTGCTCAATACTTTGTCGATGCACCTTTGGCAACAATTACAGCCTCAAGTCTTTTTGAATATGATGCCACAAGCTTGGTACACCTATCCTTGGCCAGTTTCGCCCATTCCTCTTTGCAGCACCTCTCAAGCGCCATGAACTGTCGCCCCAGTCTGAGGTCAAGAGCGCTCTGGAGCAGATTTTCATCCAGGATGTCTCTGTACAGTGCTGCAGTCATCTTTCCCTTTATCTTGACTAGTCTCCCAGTTCCTGCCGCTGAAAAACATCCCCACAGCATGATGCTGCCACCACCATGCTTCACTGTAGGGATGGTATTGGCCTGGTGATGAGCAGTGCCTGGTTTCCTGCAAATGTGATGCCTGGCATTCACACCAAAGACTTCAATCTTTGTCTCATCAGACCAGAGAATTTTCTTTCTCATGGTCTGAGAGTCCTTCAGGTGCCTTTTGGCACACTCCAGGCGGGCTGCCATGTGCCTTTTTTTAAGGAGTGGCTTCCGTCTGGCCACTCTACCATACAGGCCTGATTGGTAGATTGCTGCAGAGATGGTTGTCCTTCTGGAAGGTTCTCCATTCTCCACAAAGGACCTCTGGAGCTCTGACAGAGTGACCATCGGGTTCTTGGTCACCTCCCTGACTAAGGCCTTTCTTCCCTGATCGCTCAGTTTAGATGGCCGGCCAGCTCTAGGAAGAGTCCTGGTGGTTTCGAACTTCTTCCACTTATGGATGATGGAGGCCACTGTGCTCATTGGGACCTTCAAAGCAGCAGAAATTTTTCTGTGACCTTCCCCAGATTTGTGCCTTAAGACAATCCTGTCTCGGAGGTCTACAGACAATTCCTTTGACTTCATGCTTGGTTTGTGCTCTGACATGAACTGTCAACTGTGGGACCTTATATAGACAGGTGTGTGCCTTTCCAAATCATGTCCAATCAACTGAATTTACCACAGGTGGACTCCAATTAAGCTGCAGAAACATCTCAAGGATGATCAGGGCAAACAGGATGCACCTGAGCTCAATTATGAGCTTCATAGCAAAGGCTGTGAATACTTATGTACATGTGATTTCTCTTGTTCTTTATTTTTAATAAATTTGCAAAAACCTCAAGTAACCTTTTTTCACGTTATCGTTATGGGGTGTTGTATGTAGAATTCTTAGGAAAAAAATGAATTTAATCCATTTTGGAATAAGGCTGTAACATAACAAAATGTGGAAAAAGTGATGCGCTGTGAATACTTTCCGGATGCACTGTATATATATGCACACACACACATATATATATATATTAATATGAGACAAAGATAAAGTTTTGGGGGCACCTGAAGGCTATCCCCATATAATCAAATAAAATCAAATAAAATGAAGGTTTATAAATGTGTTGAAAAAAACAAATAAATGATGTAGACATGAGTCTCAGAAACAGACTGCGTCAAGCTGGTGGAGCTTCCGGAAATATGGACTCCTGTTAGGAAGAGGTGAGTCCAGGCAGGCAGGCAGGCACCAGAAGTGACATCAGAGATGGTAAGGTTGTCAATCTTATGGTCTGCAGAGACAGGTGTAGAGAAGGTACCAGTTAACAGCACCCTCATATACATAATATGTGCGTATAAATAATGCTTTTTTTTCTTGTAATCACCTAAAATGTTCATGTTTTAGATAGAAATTGTCTCTTTTTATTAATGTACCATTAAATAGAATTAAAAATATATCCAAGACATTACTAATGATGAAAATGACTATTTGAAATGAACTCATATGTGATTTATTATTGAAATATGACTGCAAAGTTTAAAACGTCAACAATTGTTATATTGTATATAAATGTGTTGATTACTGAAAGTAAAACAACATTTGTAATTGCATAGTATGGTTAAAACATTAATGAACACTGAGTGCTTCAGTCAAATTGTTAATGGTGCCTGAGTGTGATTTAAAACAAATTATTTGCAATATTATTACAAATTTCAGTTTTTATAAAAATAAAATGCATATTGTGCAGGCCAGTGTTTTGATACCGAGTTGTGGCAGAAAAGTAATGAGACTGATTTTTTATTTACCAAAGTTTTTATTTTTTTCAAACTTCAATGTTATCCCCTTCAAAGTAGTTCCCTTGGGCAGCTACACACCGATGGAGACGTTGTTCCCACTGGTGGTAGCAGCGCTGGAAGTCTTCAACCGGTATGGTCTTCAGCATGTCCGTTACACTCTTTTGGATGTTTTCTAAAGTCCCAAAATGACGTCCTTTGAGGACATTTTTCAGTTTAGGAAAAAGGAAAAAGTCACACGGACTGAGGTCAGGTGAATAAGGGGACTGGGGAACCACAGGAATGCCTTTTGAGGTCAAAAATTCTGTTATAGAGAGGGCAGTGTGACATGGGGTGTTGTCATGATGGAGCATCCATTTGTCTGTAATGTCTGGTCTCACGCGAATGACCCTTTTTCTGAGCCTTTCAAGGACGTCTTTATAAATATTCTTCAAGCTTAACACAAAATTTAATGGCACAACGTTGCTCCAAATTCCGCTGTTCCATTTTGCGTGACGCACACCAAAAACACAACTTCGCTAATAGCAGTCACAAAAATCACGTAGTTAACGGAAGGAGTTGAAACTCGCACTGAGCTATGGGAGGGTACTGATACACGTGCTCTATCAAGGACATCAGCGCAGCGTTGCCAGATTGCTTGCAGTGTTGCCAGTCTCATTACTTTGATGCCACACCTCGTATTACATGAATATTATGTATTAATGTTTACAACAAAGTAAATGTCAGATGCAAATATAAAATGATTTCACAACACATGTTGTTTTCCAAACATTTTACTATATAAACAGATGAGTGTATTTGGAATTTAGTACAGTTGAATGTGTAATTTAATTCTGTGTATTCTGAGTGAAAATATTTTAGAGACTGCTGTACATGTTTGTACTTTAATATTTGTTTGTTAAGTTAAAAAGCAATAATTTAAATTGACGGGTCATATTTAAGTTTGTTTACCGAATGGTAATAAATGCAATATTATTAAATCCACTGTGAATGGGAGATTGAGATATTCAGAGACATGACAAGGCACATAACAAAAATAGTTAATTAAGATTCACTTTTATGTCAGCTTAACTTGTCAATGGGTTCAATTTTAATTTGCTTTCAAAATGAGTGTACATTTCAGGGTTACAAAAGCCACCCTAAAAAACAATGATTTCTCCAACTGATTGGATTCTTACTTTTTATCCCTCATACTCCCCCCACACTGTTTAAGTCTTATAGGTAACTTTGAGTGTTAATGCAGTTTAAAATGTACATTGCACCAACATCTTTACAGAAATAGTGAGTAGTACCCTCTGTTATCTAATTCAGTAATCCAGTGCAATCTGGGAATCTCTTAGATTCTATCTGTATTGGGTTTAAATTACATAATATTTTAACACAAATATTTGGATGTGTAATTATGGTAGTAGTAGCTGCAATAGTAGTCATAGTATGTGTACAGAGTACAGTGGAATTCTTACTTTGATGTGCTAATCAACAATGCAACAATATGGCCTCATCATTAGTAAGCAAAACTACCACACCACAAGACATGTCTTCTTTACCTGAAAAAAAATCTCAGAAAAAATGGAAGAAAGAATCTACTTGGTTTACATAATTACTAATGTAAAAACAGATGTTATTGCAGGCTGTCTTCATTCAGAAAAAAAAAAGAGATTCTTCTGAAGGTCAGTTGTTTTTTTATTTTCACATAAAATTAGATATGAAATATTGAAATAGTCATCTAATTTTAAAACTAATATCTCTGTGTGAATTTGCCTTATTTCAAAAGGATCTATTTGTGACCTAATTCAAAATTATATCCACACTGTAGCATAATATATTTATGTTTATTAATGACTGAATGATGAATGATTCCAAGGTGAACATGCTATCTCAAACAAGGGGTGCAATGTCCTGTGGAACCTTCATAATACATTATTCTAAAAGAGTACATTGCTACTTTATCACTCATCATCCTCATGTTGTTTTTTATTTTCTAGGTAAAGGATTTAGTGCTTTAGAAAATATGGCAAACATTTTTATGAAATAGATTTGATTTTATTTTTCTTCTTATTTTTGAATGTAAAATGCAGTTTTACATTTTATACTCTTCATCCATCCATCCATTATCCAACCCACTATATCCTAACTACAAGGTCATAGGAGTCTGCTGGAGCCAATCCCAGACCACATAGGGCACATTGCAGGAAACAAACCCTGGGCGGGGCGCCAGCCCAACACAGGGCGCACACACACACACACAAACACCCCCAACCCCCCACCACCCACACACACCAAGCACACTCTACGGACAATTTAGGATTGCCAATGCACCTAACCTACATGTCTTTGGACTGTGGGAGGAAACCGGAGCACCTGAAGGAAACCCGTGCAGACACGGGGATATACTCTACATTTTGCATTTAATTTTGCTTTTGCTGTGTAGAGTATACAATGCTTGAGAAGGAGAATATTATGTTTGTAAACTCATAGGACAAAATTCGTAAAATCAGACAGAAGATGACCAGAACAATCATGGATGAGTCAGGTGGGTATACCAAAGAGAATATTGGCATTAAATTTACTATTTAAGCTAATGCTATGCATTATGTGCATTCATTTTTTATTTAATAGTGTTCCTGAATAATTTAGTATAATAATAAAGACTGAAGAGGGTCATGCAGTGATGGTCACAACATGTAGTCCAGGAGTGTGACTTCTGTTGTGTTTTTCCAATTCTGAGAAGCCATAAGTCTTTACTGTATTACAGAGGCTGCTGGGGTATACTCTCACAGTATGATGATAATAAAGAAAGATATTTTGAAATTTTTAGTTACTTTCTGGTTACAAAAATTAAACCATCCTAGGGTGAAGATAACAATTATGAATTTCCCTTGTATAAGTACAAAAGACCGTAGAAGCAAATGCAATGGAAGGCTATCCACATTACATTATTTCTGTATGTTCAGGTGTTTTCCTATTTATCAAATTGAAAAGTAAACAATGTTATGGTTTGTGTCCTTAATCTAATAACACATATGTATCAAAGGGGCATTGTCATCTGTCGCGATTATCAGCAGTCTATCCTTAATGGATACTTTTTCTAATTTATTTTAAGAAAAAAGATGCTGATATACAATAATTGTTAAACTTCATTAGTTTTCATAAGATTAAACCAGAATTCAAAATATTCACAAAGATCTGGACAATTTTCAAAACTGGACCAATACTTGAAAAATGCAGTTTAATTTTGACAAATGGAAAGTACTACACGTAGTCGAAAGGAACATCAGCTACAGAATGAGTTACGCAGTTGAAATGTAAACAGCAACGTCTAATAAAGGATACAGCAATTCATGTTGATTCTACATTCTCCTCATCCAGTCGTTAAGCAGAAGCAATCAAAAAGGCGATTTGTTGTATAGATTATGTTGTAAAAGTTGATAGATACACATCAAGGAATATTATAGTCGTACTTTATAAGGCATTAGTGAGACCATATCCAAATTCCTGTTTTCATTTCTGGTCATTATGCTACAAAATAGACATGGAGAGGGAGGCTAATAAAAGCTGAATACAAATAAACAACCAAGAAGATTAAAACCATAACATGTAAATGAAATTGAACCTCTTTAGTCTTGAGCAAGGAATGCTAAATTGGAACTTAATCCAAGTCTACAAAATTCTGAAAGTTATCGATAAATTTGATCCAGAAGATAAGCAGTGTTTTTAAAAAAAAACCCCAGGAAGCACATTTTAATGCAGAGGGTTACAGAAATCTGTAACAAATGAGTAAGCTACACTTTTGTAGTTGAAACTGTGACAAGTTTTGAAATTTATCTGGATTAATTTTGGGATAACCTGTCTATTAGCTAAACAATGACACTATTTTACTGAATGTTCCCTTCTCATTTGTCAAACTTCTTACATATTCTTGTTTTCAGTATTTCAGGGCTAAATATAGTGTTTATAAAAGTAACAAACTAAATGCTTGTTTTCTAACTTGATGCCAGCTAAGAGCACATTTTATAAAAAATTATTGAGTAAGCAATTGCACAGCTCCATGTTAACTTTAATATCTTAACTAGACATTACTCATGAAACATTAGGAGAAACAGAAATTGAGCTTGTTCCTAGTAGCCAATTTCTCATGAATACATTTATGGCTAATAACCTTTAAAAATGTTTTATAGTTAAACTGTGTGTGATTCACAACACACGTTTAAGAAAGAAAATTGAACCTGTGACAAATATCAGTTAATACCTGTTACGAAATGGTCATCTGTTGCATACTTGTCATGATATGTTTATAGTTTGCTTGAATATAGCAGAAACCTTCAGTGTAACAACTACTTTTTTAACATTATATAAATTATATTGTCTTACTTATTTAAATCAAGGTTGCAGCTATTAGAATTTTATTTCCAAGGCACTGGACAATGAATTTTACAATAAATGTGTTTGAATATCTTTATCTTCTCAGATTGCACATAACGATTGCATAATATGGTTTTGAGTGAATTACCTTGACAAGAAGCAGCAGATACAGGCATCTGGATGTGTTGGCCGGGGTAAGCTGTCGGCCATCTCTCACAACATGTAATTCGTACTAATAATAATTCACCAATGATTACATTTATTTCAGTTCTAAGTAAAATTGCAAGATTTCCCTAGTTTTTTATTGAAATTCTTTTCACTTTTTCCATTTGACAGGGTGCATGTTTTACTTTAAATTTTACATGCACACCAATACACACACACTCACACACACATGCACAATTATCTTCTTTTTTCAGTTGTTCTCATTTAGGGGTTGCCACAGTGGATTGTCTGTCTTCAACTCTCCCTGTCTTTTACATCATTTTATCCCTCACCACATCCATACACCTCCTCTTTGGCCTTCCTCTTTTCCTTTTGCCTGGCAGTTTCATCCTCAACATTCTTTTCCCAATGTGCCCTTCATTTCTCCTCTGCACATCCCCAAACCATCTCAATATAGCCGGTCTCACTTGGTTACCAAGCTGTCATTCCTGTGTTGTCCCCTCTAATATACTCATTCCTAATCCTATCTACCCTCATTACTCTGAATGAAAATCGTAGCATCTTCAACTCTGACACTTCTAGCTCTGCCTCCTGTCTTCCATCAGTTACACCATCTCAAAAACACACAACATTGCTGGTATCACTACGTTTTATAGACCTTCCCTTTCGCTCTTGCAAGTATTATTCTATCACAAATCACTCCTGCCACTCTTCTTCATTTCTCTGCCATACACTCTTTTGCTTTGGACTGTTGAACCCAAGCATTACAGCCACAGCATTTCACCTTACTCCTACTGAATTTCATTCCTCTTTTCTCCAGTGCATACCTCCACCTCCCCTGGTTTGTCTCAACCTCCTGTCTACTCTCACTACATATCACAGTGTCATTCGCAAACATCTCAGTCCACGGAGACTCCTGTTTGACCTTATCTGTCAACCTGCCCATGACCATTGCAAACTGGAAAGGGCTCATAGGCGATCCGTGATGTAATCCCACTCTCACCTTGAACCAGGCTACCTTTTCTACCACACACCTCAACACAATCACACTGTCCTCATACATATCCTGCACCACTCTCACATACTTTTCTTCTACTCCCGACTTCATCATACATACCATAACTATTCTCTTGGCACCCTGTCATATATTTTGTCTAAGTCCACAAATACAAAATGCAATTCCTTGTGGCCCTCTCTGTACTTCTCCATCCACACTTTTAAAGCAACATCACATCTGTATTACTCTTTGCTGGCATGAAACGATATTGCTGCTCACAGGTCTCTCCTCTCCTCTCAGCCTAGCATCCAGGACTCTTTCCCATATCTTCATAGCGTGCCTGATCAACTTTATACTGCTGTAGTTACTGCAGTTATGCACATCTCTCATTTTCTTTAAAACGGGTACTAATATACTTCTTCTCCACTCCTCAGGCATCTTCTCACTTTTAAAGATTTTGTTAATCAATCTAGTTAGAAACTCTACTGACACCTCACCTAAGCATCTCCAATGCTATATTGTCCGGCCCAAATGCTTTTCCACTTTTCATCCTACTCATAGCTTCCCTCATTTCAGCCGTGCTGATCCCTGATATTTGTAATTTACTATCTCCACTTCATCCAGCCTACACTCTCTCTTATTTTTTCCATTCATAAGCTGTTCAAAGTAGTTCTTCCATCTTTTCAACACACTCTCCTCACTTGTCAGCGACTTTCCATTTGCATCCTTTATCACCCAGACTGTGGCACATCCTTCCCCACTCTGTCTCTCTGACTGGCCTGTCGGTACAAGTGCTTTTCTCCTTTTGTGTCCAGGTTCTCATATAGCTTAACATATACATTTTCCTTAGCCTTTGTCACCTCTCTCTTCACCTTGTACTGTATCTCTTTGTACTGTACATCTGTCTGTTTTCGGCATCTCAATGGTTATCCCAATTCTTTTTCACTAACCTCTTCCTGTTTTAGATTTCCTGTACTTTCTCATTCCACTACCAAGTTTCTTTGGCTTCCTTCCTCTGTCCAGATGTCACACTAAGTACCATCCTTGCTCTCTCCCTTACCACTTCAGCTGTGGTGTTCAAATAATCTATTGTGTCTTCACCTGCACCCTGTGCCTGCCTCACTTTTTCTCTGAATTTCTTACAATAGTCTTCCTCTTTCAGTTTGCACCACCTTATCTTTGGTTCAATTCTCACTCTCCTCCTCTTTCTCACCTTGAAATTCATCCTGCATACCACAAATCAATTCTCTCTAGCGACACTCTCCCCTGCCACCACCTTACAGTCTCTAATCTCTTTCATGTTACATTTCCTACATAGGATTTTATCCACCTGTGTGCACCCTCCTCTGCTCTTATATGTCACCTTGTGTTCCTCCTTCTTTTTAAAATATGTATTCACCACTGCCATTCCATCTTGTTTGCAAAGACAACCACCATCTGCCCTTCAGCATTTCTCTCCTTAACACCATACTTGCCCATCACCTCCTCATCACCACTGTTCCTTACGTCAACATGTCCACTACGATCACCACTGTTTTGTCTTTGGGTATATTCTCCACCATTTCACCTAATTCATTCCAGAAATCTTCTTTCTCCACCATATCACATCCCACTTGCACATTATCCCTTCAATTTCCAACTTTATCACATTGTCAGACATTCTCTGCACTTTCAAAACTCTTCTAACCATACTCTTCCCTTCACAATTACTACCACCCTGTTTCTCTTCCCATCCACTCCATGGTAGAAAAGTGCACCCACCTCTGATGCTTCTGGTCTTGCTGTCTTTCCACTAGGTCTACTGTACACATAGTACATCTACCTTTCTCTGCTCTATCATATCTGCCAGCTCTTTCCTTTTACCAGCATTCAAAGCTCTGACGCTGAATTTCACACTCTTTCCCTTCCTCCTTTCTCATTGTTGTTGACCTGCTTTCCCCCTCTTGTTCTTCTTTGCCCCAGCAGTAATATAGATTCCGCCAATACTCTGATGGACTGAACCAACGGTGGTGGTCGATTTTATCCTGGGCCTCGACTGATGCAGTATGGACATTCTGTTTTTCATCCACATGTTTGATTTGGCATAGGTTTAATGTCGGATGTCCTTCCTGTCATAACCCTCCCCAATTTATCTGGGCTTCTGACAGACATTAGGACAGCACTGCCTTTTCCGACCCCGGTGTCTGGGCTACACATACACTACTATTATATATTGTAATAGGAGGGTGTCTCAATGGCAGCCTTAAAAACTCATAGTACCACCTCTTGGCAAAAGGTACAAAAATAAAGTCCTTTATTAAGGGAGAATATTCAAAGGAAGGGTGTATCAAAAGTAGAGCACAATAATTAAAGATTAAAACAAAACCCTGAGTCTAACTGGAGTAGTGTGCAACCACACTACCACATAAAACCACAAAACTCCAGGCACCTATAGCTCTTCCTCCAGCCAGATGACTGTTCACTTTACTCTTCTCTTGACACTTCGTACAGATAATCTCTGACGAAATATTAAGCTGTAAACCCTATCCTAACTATACTTCCTCTTACAGTGGCCTGAATGACATTCTATTTGCCTCAAAGACAGCAGGTGAGACCTCTGTGTAGCAACTTAGATATTGCCTCGAGCCGCCTGCTGAGCTTAGACAGTGACATCTTCAGACAGGTCCCCAGCTGCCTGCACCCTGGTGGACAGGGTAGTCTCACATATTCCCATTTGACATTCCTTGCTTGGCATCTCTCTTACTCTCTCACTCTCTTTTGCACCTGCTGGACAGCATGACCTATTTCCCAGCGTGGCCCCTGCATTTCCACACTGCCACACACAGTACCTCCACTTTCTGCCAATATGGCTATCTTTTTACCCTGGAGGCTGTTCATAGGAATAAGCCAATGTGATGTCCTTGTTCCTAGCAACTTCTAATTAACTAGGCACCAGCTGAATTTAAATTATACATGATTATAGATGTTTTGGAATAAACTTAAATCTGAAAGGATGATTCATACTAAGCTATGAAAATAAACTTGTTTAAAACTTTAAAAAGCTGCTGATTCTGCTTTACAAATTACTATTCAACTGTGAAAATTGGACTTTTCCTTACATTTGCCAACATTTTCATTCTTTGTGCTTGTAAATAGTCGTCTGTTTTATCTGGCGGGTAAGAAACAGAGAAAATCAGAAGAAACAGAAATTCTGATTTGGAGATGATTGTATTTTTACGACAAAAAACAAAAAACTTTTTTTTAATATAAAAATGTGTAAACTGTGCAACCCTCAATAGTTGTGATATTAGGATTCCTCTTTATATTCTGTCAGAAGTTTACATTTTTATGCTCATAAACACTTGCACTGGTTTAGTTCATTAAAGTAAGTCAAATAAACTGTGAAAATAAATGTATTTAAAGTTTAAAAACATTTTATAAATTTTTATGTTTCTACGTTATCTGTTTTATTTGGGTGGATGATGGAAATAGAGACTGAAAAACAAACCCATTTAATTTTTTTTAAATCTGACTGGGGGATTGTTTTAACAGGATACACCTGCAGTCAAGACATTTCCATTCCCTTTAACATTTTTTTTCAGTAATTCCAGTTTTTATTGCTTGAAAATGGTGACCTTCCTCTTTGGAGGACAAATTAAACAATTTTAAAAATGAAAAGTATGGTTGAGTAGACATATTATTTAGTTTGAGATTTCAGGTTGCACTAATCTATGTCATCTACTTGTGCCCATTAGCTAATCATTTTCTTAATTCTTACAGGTTCCTGTTGGATAAATTGCTGAATGATACACTTGGGATAACAACATATCAGGATAACAGTGTGATCTACAAAAGAGAAGCGTTTACAGTTCAGCTTCAAGACTACAGACTATGGGATCAGCAACAACCCCAAATGAAGATAAAGAAGATCTGATCATTCAGCTGTGCTGTGCTGTGTTTATTATATCTTCAGCATTTTATTTCACTACCGAAACTGTCATTTTCTTTAAAGTGTAATGGCATTCTTATAGTTTAATGCTTTCAGGAATAGTATTGAATATGATCAGAATCAGAGCAACACTGCAAACTTTTATCCGAAAACTGGACAGTACTGAAATGAATGCAGTTTGGACAGCTGAATTTGCCGCGGTTGAAGATTTTTTTCTCACTCTAACACATCCAGAACGCATTAATACTTTTGAAACACGTTCTTACAATGTTCAAGAGAATCTCATTTTCGGAGTGAGTGTGCTATTAATTATATAATTAGCGACATATTTGCATCTACTGTCCCGCTCCTATCCATCTACTTAATTCGCAGATCTTATGCGAGCCAGTTATATTTACAGGAAGATGCCAAAAGGCATACACCGATAACTGTCATCGACATCGATCAATGATTCAAAAAAACAAATTAATTAAATTCATTGGCACACTGATTTTTAGAGTGTTGTCCAAAGGGGAATATTTTTCGGTTCCCAAAAGAATCATATACATGATGGATCTAGAAATAACCTTTATTTATTTAGATCTGTAACACGTTCTATGCATAACCATGAATAGATAACAACAAATTTGTTAAATATCACTCCCGATTTTAAAAGGGCCCTTGCTACATACATAACCTAATAACCCATGCTAAGTTCAGGTTTTCTTGATCTGCTCTTTTGGTAGACAACATCAAATATTTCTGTTTTGTCACCTTTTCAGAGTTAAACGGTTCTTCAACAAGCATCTATGAGAACCCCCACAGTATTAATGCCATTTAACAAAGTTATTTTTAATAGTGTGGGACTAACTATGCTGACAGATTTGTTTCTTCAACTATACAACTGTCATCTGCCCATCCATACGTAGTTACACTAGTCAAATTTAATGGAAAACCTGGAGATCTCACAAAGTTTGGACTTTTTCACCTCTCCAGAGCTAATTCCTATGGGACCTTGAACTTAATGTGATGAAGTTGATGGTGAAACGAAGCTTAAGTTTTCCCATTGTGCGAATTCTAAGGTTACTTAACGGAACTCCGTTTAAAAAATGCGGCTTGATTGACAATATATGTCCACCACAAAAAAAGAGTGCTTAAGTGGCGGAGTTTGCCAGAGAACATTGTATTTCTCAAATCAGCACTTCACGTTTTCGATCCAATATGTAAAGATTACCTTTTAATATTTGGCAAATGGTCACATGTGTAAAAGTAAAACAGACAGAAAGAATGTTTGAGAATGTATTGTCAATGTATAAACGAATACGCAGGGAGATTCATTCAAACTTCACACTGAGAGTAGATAAACGTTTTTACCAAGCGACGTTGCTTGGAGACCGCTGTCAACACACGTGACGCGTAGTGTCAGGATTCTGCGCTTTAACTCATCACTACAAAGGAGGGACGCACTGAGCACAACTTGATCATTTAATTCAGTGTTAGAAATTTTATTTAACATGGGAACCGGTGCTAGCAGCCGAGTACAAGAGATTCGTCTACAACAGGAAGTCCGTCCACAAGTACCAGATGATTCACCTCTGAGGAGGGCCAGGTGGGTTTTGCTGTCTGGGTGATTTGTAGTTGGTATACGTAGGGTGCTTTGGGGGTAAAGCCTAAATGTTTACGCCTTTCATAATAAGTACAATTAATTATAAATACTGTACCAAACATAGCAGCATTTCTGTATAGGAGTTTTTAGTTATGCGCTTGATAATTTTTTTAAAATATTGTTTTCTAAATGCTTAATATATAATAGTTTAATGTTTTTCTTTGTATCCATATGTTTGTGTCGCGCTTTACATTATAGGCGACAGAATGCAAAACTGTCAACCTGTAAACACCAACGCTTTTCAATAAATCGACATATTGCAACATTGTGTACACCGTTTGGCTTTATGCGTTCTTTATCTGCACTTCTGGGATACGAAAAATCAAGCGACAAGTGTCAAACTACTATTGAACAACATGGTCAACTTTACCTAAAGTATAAACTGTATATCATCTTAAAGGCAAAACGTTTGGGAATTTGAAAACTAGTGGGACGCAAATACATTTTGAAAGTCCACACTACCAAAAATGATTACATGTTGCCAAATGAATGAAAGAAAGAAAGAAAGAAAGACTTTCTTATATCGATTTCAGCCCAACATTACACGATGAAACAAAATTAGCGACCATATGGATGCTTAGAAACAAAGCCGCACTGCGGAGGAGAGAAACCTTCGGGAATTACAAAGTAATAAAGCTTGTTCAATGCGTTATAAATCATACAGTACTAGTAAACGACAGATTGTGTGTATAAATAAACAAAAGACTGCATGCAAAACAAATACTGGGGACACTATATAATGAAAAAAGACTCAAGACAATATTGTGCCTAAAGCATCTTATAGAAATAATATGTCATATAAATCGATTTTTTGGGGGGAAAAATACAAGGAATTGTTTACTGAAATCCTGCAAGAAGAGCTGATTTTATTTGGTGAATGGATTTAACCACAATTACAAATATCCTTATAAATTTGACCCACAGTGCTGCCAAGACTTTTTTTTAAACATAATTCCTTATTTCACTAAATTATAAGATCTTATTAAAAATGGAAAAAAGGTCTTGTGTGACATGGTTTGACATGATTTTAGCCTTCATGTGTATCTACAAAAGTTCAAATTTTAGTAAAGGTGCATACAGTTTTTATATCCACAGTGCTTCTAAAAATCATTTAATTTACAGTAAGCATATACATAATTAACATAATGATAGTCTAGATCAGTCATTCTCAAACTATGTTGGACTGATGACCTCTTTGTTGTAGTCAAATAGTGGATCACCTATGGTCAACAGCCACTCATTACCATAAATTCCATGTTACAATTATCACATTGGTTTTTCTTCACGTACACATGTGAACAATACTGTAATGACCTGAGGTGAAAAGAAGAAGAGTTGGCACAAAGACTTAACACTGTGTTAGCTGGCAGTTTTTGTTTTTGAGAGAATCTCTTTTCAGTTAAGCGCTTATACTGCTCCACGGTTATGCCTGCCTTTGGAAGATGCCCAAAGGAAGACAACAAAATCCAGAACAAAAAGATCTTTGCCAAACTTGTACTGCTTTTCAGTCTCTTCAGAGTTGTAAGATAATTCTCATACTTATGCTCAATGAGCTATCCTGCTGACCTCTTTTTGTTGGTTTTACCCATTGGGCTCTTCTTACCTGATCATTTCTGTCACTGTCCTTTTTTTAATCTCTTGCCTAACAGGTTCACAGTCTTGCAACCCTGGAAGGTGATTCTGTATTACAAGACTAATATTGAAACCTTGCTGGGTTTACATTTCAGAGTTGCTAGATTTTAACCAATAAACCATGGTAAACACTTAAAGGTGGAATTAAGGAACTGCTGTTTGCCAGTAGTTAGCTCTTGAGGTGGACGTCACAGGAAGATTAAAAAAAAAATGTGTCCCGTGAAGGAGTTAGGTTGGGATAGGAAAGAGAGAGAGAGAGTTAGAAGGAAACTGTAAGTTTGAAAACATGTTGAAAGAGAAATAGAGAAGGAGTAAGCCATACAGGATCAGAACAGGAACAAGTGGTGTAGAAGTAAAAGACATTATTGTCTGCAAGAAAGTCTGGCAGGGCACTCTGTTGTAAGAGTCTTAGAGACCAATGTTCCATGGACCACATGTTGAGAACCACTGCTCTAGATGATGATACTATGTCTGAAAAAAATATACAGCACATAAAATATCAACAAATCCAAATAGTGTTTTTATTAAATATATTGTCTCTTAAAAATTGTATAAAGTTAGGGTGGATAAGAGTTTGTCAAATGAGTTACAATTTTTCATTATATAAATATCACATGGTGGTGCAATGGTAGTGCTGCTTCCTCGCAGTAAGGAGACCTAGGTTCGCTTCCTGGGTCCTCCCTGCATGGAGTTTGCATGTTCTCCACCTGTCTCCATGGGTTTCCTCCGGGTGCTCTGGTTTCCTCCCACAGTACAAAGACATACAGGTTAGGTGTATTTGCGATCCTAAATCGTGTACTTGGTGTGTGTGTGTGTGTGCCCTGCGGTGGGCTGGCACCCTGCCCGGGGTTTGTTTGCGCCCTGTGCTGGCTGGGATTGTATAGCAGGTTGGATGATGGATGGATGGATGGATGGATGAATAAATATCACAGTATAGTCTTATTCTGTAATGTATTGGTTAACATCACAATTGGAAGTTACCAATAAAAGCGTAGACAGAGCTAAACAGGTCAAGTGCCAGAGATTTTGGGGGTTTTACAGAGGGAAAGACAAATGTACCCAAAGTCAAAATGGAGATCAAGGGAGATCAGTACATGCAAAGTTGCAAACAACGCCAAAGTCATCACCAGAGCTGTATTTCAAGAGAAGTACCATTTTTCCATGCCATTCCTTTATTTCCAACAAAGTTCAGGCAAGTTTTAAATACTGTGGCTATATTTTAAAACTCAGCCTCTATGATAATTGCATGTCATATAATACATGCACCATACACTTAGCAACATATAGCATCACAACAACTAAATTATCCAAAATAACAGTTTTGAAGAAGAGCAAATGTACATAATGGTGATGATCATGATGCCATCAAAGGAATAGTAAACGTTTAAAAAATTAAAACAGAGCAATTTTTTGCAAAATCTGGACAACTTGCATATAATATATCCTCATCGTGTAAAGGTGGTTATTCCTAAAATCATCATCCAAGCTATCTAAGAGGGGATAACTTTCTCTGAAACAACATCTAAATCTTTAGATGAAAAATAAAGTGACACAAATAACTGTATGATTGAATAACTGTATAACTGTGAACTTTCTTTATTTGTTTAATTAGGTTATTTTCATCATGAAATGTTTATGACATAATATCTGTAAGCCATAATCCGTTTACACACTTCAGACTTTCCATTGAAAAGTAAAGTAGGAACCTCCACTAAACAGCCATCATCAAAACTTTTTTTTTCTTATTTTTTTAAAAATGAGGTTTTGGTACTCATTTTGGGTCAAGCAGGTAGTGTAGTTAGTAACCTTATTTTAAAAACTATGTAAATACAAAGGGCACTTACGCAACAAAAAATACTTTGAATGGTCTTATTATGTGAAGATGTAAGTGCATGTTGTAGAGCTGAAGTGTTCAGTCATTTCTAAACTTACCAGTAGTAGCTGAAAGTAAGAAAAATAGGTGTGTCTAATTTTACAACCAAAAAAATCAATACTTATTTTTCTGTTGGTACCATTCTTAATATAAATATAAATAAGAAATTTAAATAGCAGCAGGCATTACTCATACCTTCTTCATAGGACAGCTTGAAAGGATATGTTTTTAACAGGGTGAGTTATAGATAAATATCTGAAATATTTTTTGTGTGTCCTGGGTCATTGTGTTGCAGAGTACTCATCTGAGTTTCTTCTGGGCCCTGAAATGGCTCCCTGACATGGTCACTTAAACCTTGAAAAATTCAAAAATTGTCAATAAGGCCTTGACTTCTGAATTAGTTTCAAACATGTTCAAGCTGTATTTGTCAAGGCCTTTAGAAATAACTAACTTTTACTTCTTTCCTTTTTCTCTTTTTTAAAAGTGATATAAATGGATTTGGAATAAAACATCCATCTTTTCCTTTATATGTCACAAGCACCTAATTCATCTACTGTATGTTCTGAACCTGAATAATCTACCGTTAGTATAACTGGAGTAACAATCTGTCACTGACAGACCTATGGTCATTGCAAAAAGCACACCTGCTCAAATTAAATTAAAATAAAGGTGTTCAGGTTTGGGACTTTTCTTGTTACTGACTTTAACTTTTACTTTGTTCTGTTTAGTTTGCCTGATAGTTTTTATTCCTTCCTGTTTAACACGTCTGTCTTCTACTGTTGCAATTGCAAACATTTGCCAATTGATTTAGTCATATATATAAAAAAAATAATTTATTTTTAAAAAAATGTATTTCCTGTTTATTTTAGACAGCTGTCATCTTTCAAAGTTATCGTGGCAGTAAAATACACAATTTAAGAGTAGTCTTCTTGCTTTCAATTATACTTTCCATAATGCCTGCCACTGATACAGCAGGAAAACCACAAAATAAATGCAAATATGTAGAGTGAAAGTCCTTCAAATATACAGGCACTCAATTTCAAAGCTGTAATTACCAAAGTCTCACATATGTATAATTAAACAAATGCAGTAAGTAGAAGGATATGTTTATGGTATAGATGGATGACAGTGCCACTACAAAGACTCATATTAAGTAAAGGGACAGCAGTTTAATAGTTGACACCAGTATAAATTATACCACTAATTAATCACTTAAATAATTTAGTATTACAACTTGCCTGCTGAAGGAGCCTGAGCTACCAAGAAAGCTTTCATACTGTAATCTGTTCAGTTAGCCAATAAAAAGTGTAATTTTGCTTGACTTCACATTACATTCTTAATGGCTAACACAGTACAACATCCTACTATCACTAATTAAAAAAATAGCATCTATTCAATTTTACATTTATTTAGATACCTGGTGGTTGTGAAGTAAAGACAAAATATATTACATTTTATACAGATTTATATATGTTCATAGGGTCATTTTTTCCCCATGTACAATGAAATTCTTACATGTGCTCATCAACATGCAATATGTTGTCACTCTTGGGTGCCACCTTACCCTCAGAATATGACTTTCTTATTTGATAAATTGTTATCCTTTAGGTATATAACTTTTTTTTTAATGCCAATTCAACTATTTATGGATACATTTCTGGGCTTCTTTTACTGCTTTTAAAACTCACCAATTTCTTATTGTGTAACACTGAGAAATAGCTTTATTATAGTATCGGTACAGTATGTCTCCTACATATTGGCTCTAAAAATTATTACTGTTCATTTAAAAAACTCGATATTTTAATTTTCTTTTGAATTAATTCAATTTATGTTTTTTTTTTCTTTGTATATTCAGTATTGCTTCTGATAGCTACATATTGGAAACACCAAGAAGAATAAAAGATATGGTAAGATTACTTGTACATTAACCATGGGCAAAAGCATCGCTTCTTGACATTAATAGTGATATTGTGATCTGTGTGTGAGTGTGTGTGTTTTTTATTTATTTTTGAAATAATATATACAATATTTATTTTAACTTTTACGTAACAAAAATATATTACTGAATGCAAATATTATAAATATAAAACCTGATTTAAAAGTCTGCATATCATTTATCAAAATAAAATTTGCCATACTGATGTAGATAATTGACTTGGGGGGAAAAAAGTAACTTTTTTTTGTAAGATATGTATTTATTTTGTTCATGTTTAATATGTTAATATGATATTTAAAATAAACAGATATGGTAATATCTGGGGGCACCCTCATAATGTATCTTCATTACAAATCAAGCACTTAGTGAGGGATACACGAAAGTGGAGCACAAAGTACAAATAAAGAGAGCTTAAACAAAACTGTTGAGCCACTGTCCAGACAGCCGAGAATTTCATTCACCTGTCTATGTCTCATGTGAAGCAAAATCATCCCCCTCTTTAACATCCTATCTCTTCCCATTTAGCAACCATAGACAGTTGTTCTCACTAACGCTTTCCACTGTATCTAACCACCAAAATGTAGACTAACTACATTCTTTGTAATTCAAAATTGCATTAAATCCTCCCCTGGAATTACTTTCATTTATTTCTTGAAACCATTGTTGGGTTCACTATTTTTGCCAATATATACTGTACCACAGTCCAGAAGTACCACTAGCATCTCCAGGAGTCCATGCACCTCTTAGCCTCCAGTGGCCCTAAAATACACAGGTTTCCCAGTAAGCATGTCAACCTAAATTTTCCTTATAGTGGCATACATTTGCTACTTGATGGTGAGTGCCAGCGTCCTGTCCTGTTTCACCCTTGAATGAGCAAGCTTGTGAACATGTGCTGGCATCTGCCAGCAAGGATATCTTGCGGTCACTTCCCAGGTCACCATGATCTCACTTGTCGCTTTCTCTTTCTCCCTCTGTCTATAGAGGGTCAGACATTCTTTACAACAACTGATTTGCCAGACCTCTAGCAGCTCGAGAAAACAGTACATTATTTTCCCCAGAATGTAACTCTCTCTCTCTCTCTCACTGTCTCTCACTCTTTCTGTCTTTTGTTCTGGTGAATCTAATGGACATACTATACATTTCCATATATATTCAATTTAGACTTATTTTCTTGCTATATTACTTGAGCATCAGATGAACATATTTGTCACAGATGACAGTATTTTGTAAATGTTTCCATTTTCAGTCCTCACATATGCCTTTGGTAGCTATATTTTGCTTCATGGTGTGGTTTGTTCATCTTGGCTAGATTATTGGAGCTGTTGCAGTATAGTTGGGTTATAAGCCAAATATCCTTTGATATCTTAAACCTGGATTTAGTGAATTTGGGGTCAGCTAAGGCAAATAAGGGTGCTCATTTATGAAAATAATGAATTCATAACCATACATTTATGTGAGGGAGCTTTGCATCAGGAAACTGTGGTTATGTATGTACTGCTTACAAGTTTCCACACCTTCTGGGTAGCTAACTGTACTTTAATTATTCTTTAAATAAAAATGAAATATTACTAGATATATTACAAAGAAATCTGGTTTACTTCCATATTTTCATCCATCCATCCATTATCTAACCCACTATATCCTAACTACAGGGTCACAAGGGTCTGCTGGAGCCAATCCCAGCCAACACAGAGCACAAGCCAGGAAACAAACCTTGGGCAGGGCACCAGCCCACCATAGGGCACACACACACACACCAAGCACACACTAGGGACAACTTAGAATCGCCAATGCACCTAACCTGCATGTCTTTGGACTGTGGGAGGAAACCGGAGTACTCGGAGGAAACCCACACAGACACGGGGAGTACATGCAAACTTCACGCAGGGAGGCCCCGGGAAGCGAACTCGATTCTCCTTACTGCGAGGCAGCAGCGCTACCCACTGCACCAGCATGCCGCCCCCGTATTTTCATGATGCCTGTAATTTTTTAGTCCCAGCTTTATGACAGCAGTATTGAGCAGTATCAGTTGAATCTTGATTAAGCATTTTCTATCTAAAAGCTGATACATTCTTATTTTGTTTTAGAAGTGAAAACTGTGATAATTTTCTCTTTTACAGTAACTACCAGAGCATGGAAGGTACTGGTAGTTTAATTAAAGTGGATGCTTGAGTATACAACCCACACCTGTTTGTATGTGTTACTTTGATTTTTAATAATAATAATAATAATAATAATTTATTGTTCAAAATGGTAATTTTGGAAGTGACAGAATAGAAAAGGTGCTAAATATGTACTGATTTACTCTTATAATAGCACTACACAGAAGGTTGATATTATGTTTAAAACATGTAAAATTAAAAAAAAATGTTACATTTCAATGATTTTAAAAACCAGAAACACTTTTTGCCAGATCAGCTCATTTTGTGGTCCTTTTTCCAACACATACTTTTTGTAATATATTTTACAAGATCTTACTTCTACATATATATCTGTTTGATGAATAGGTTACTCAGAAAAGAAAGATTATGCTTTAACTAAAATTAGAATTTACACTTGATGTACCTTTACAAGAGTCAAATGTTTTCTGAATCTGCACATTACATTTCGGAGTCATATAGAGTTTTTCCATTATTCTTAGTAAAAACTTTTTGGCATGCATATTAGCAAGTATTGAACGATAATAAAATCTAGTTATTCCAGAAAATGTACATTTTAGGTTAAGTGGCCTGTTATGAGTGAATGTGGCAGTATAAGAGCCCTACACTGGACAGACACACCATCCAAGTTCATTCCTGCTTTCTACTCAGCACTGTCTGAATAGGCTGGGCTTCACTGCTATTCTTTAGTAGAAAAACTCAGTTCTGAAAAGTAATGGATTAACATAACCAAAGGACTAGATTAGCAAACAGTTTAGTGAATGCTTAGAAACTTCAGCTTTGTTTTCAGTTACGAGATGAGCTTCTAAAATGCCAGATTGCTTTATTAAATTTTTCTATTTATTTTTAAACATTCAAAAGAATATTCTGATTTGCAGGTGAATCATGCAGAGCACAAACAGAGGACTTATATTAAAGAAATAGAAGATCTAAAACACAAGTTGAGAGAATCAGAAGACTGCAGAAAACTGCTGGAGCAGCAGGTAAAGGCTTGTCTTTTCAAACATTCATATTCTTGTTTTTTTTTATAATTATATGTTTATTTTTCATATTAGCATTCTTCAATAAACATGAGTAAACAGATACTTTGATATTTACTCCTAAAAGGCTGACCTAGAAAGAAATAACAACTGATTCACTAATTATTTGTAATTTCCATGTGCTGTGTAGTAAACAAGAAGCTTCACAGTGTTCTTTACTACTTGCATAAAGCATTAACCTGCCAAATGGCGTGAGAGGAAATTGTTAATATGTATTAAGTAATAATGCAAACTACAAAAAAACAGGAAGAGAAAATGTTTAGATTTAAGCACAGTTTTTAAATATCATGGTTTGTTTTTCGCACTTCAACATGAAATTAAAACAATAAAATACTGAAAAGCAGGCATAACTACAATGGTGACAACCGAATTTTCATCCCTTCATCAATCTGTTTTTGATTCCACTTAATTCAGATGAATGCTACACAGGAACCAACCACAAAAGGTAAATTCATGTAAACATTCACCCTCTTTTTCACTAAATCAATTTAGATCTGACAATCAAGTTGTTGTGTTATGTTGGATTATGCACAAAAACTGGCACAAATGAAGAAAAAATACCCAAATCAGAAAACAAAATGTCCTCTAAGCATTGGAAGAGAGGATTTAATATGTTACAAAGAAGAAATGCAATAAATATAGCATTCATTGTTTGGGACAACTTGCTATCTGATGTCATTTTAGATGACAATAGTGAAAGATTCCATCCTCTTAAAGATTTTAAAAAGGGTTTAAAAAACTGGGGTGCATATTTCAGGAATGAATGCCGGAGAGGAGTCAGATACAGTATTGGTATCAAAATAGGCATTTTATTTCTATGTGGAAAATTTGGGATATAGCTTGTATGTACTCTGCTTCACCCACAGTAGCTTCAAAATGTTTCATTTAATGATTTATTTATTAACTCATTTATTTTTGCTGCAAACAATGCTTTGTACATATTCTGATTTTGTAGGTCATTACCAGTAACACCCTCATTATATTATGGGGATATACTGACAAAACTTACAAAACCTTGGATTTGAAGACTCCAGATCTTCATTTGTTATTGGAGGAAGACTACAGTAGATTGTCTTCAAGGTTCCCTGTGGCTCATCTCCTCTGAAGGGTAATAGTAGATATAAATATGTTTGGAAAGAGTGCCTCCATTGGGTAGATAAAGGAGAGAGGAAAACACATTTATTAATGCAGAGGGAACAGAGGCACAGGCAAGGCTGATCAAGACCCTTGGAGAACCCAAGCCAGCATTTTCATGCGGTAGCTCTTAACTCCCTAGCACCCTAGAAGAGGAAGGGAAAGTTACCTTCTTCTACTACTTTTATATCCAACACAGAATCCCCTGAGCAGCTAATCACAGGTCATCGACAACATCATCTTTGACATAAGCAAAAAGGCCAGATAATTGTCAGCTCTTAATTTTCAATTGCATCTCCTTAACAAACTCCTGAATTAATATCTCCAATCTGGTGGGAACTGACATGGAAAGCATTTATTTGCATGCAAGAGTTGCCCCATATCACCTCAAATCTGACCATGGGTCCTCTCTTTGATGTATCTCAGCTAAACATCCTTATAATAGATTTATTTATTGCATACAGTAAAAAAGAGTTGAGAAAAGTGAATAGGCTAAAGAGATTTATTTAACAGAAAGACTGTTCTCCCTTAACCCATCTCTATTTGACAAGCACAGTTTACAAAACACATTAACATAAAAGGGTCTTGCTCCCCAATTCTAATAACTGGTTACATCTGAAGATTTTTGAGTGATTTGTTGTCTTTACTCTTCAAAGAGAAATAATACATTTTTTCATCCCAGTAATCCCAATATCATTACTTATCTCTGGTGTTCCTATGACTTTTGTGTCTGGCTACCTGACTTAGTGTAGTTTAAAATAGGGAGATAGGTTTTCAATGCACACACCTTCAGAGTTTGAGGAAAGTGATACAAAGCCTTAGAACTAGCAGACTGGGGTGGTGGCACCCATTTTTAATAGAAAAGAATATTGTATAGCTAGAAAGTGTCAAGTATTTAGGTCATCCACTACTGAAATAGCAGAGGTATAATGTGGACTACTGTGTATGGAAAGAAGTAGAAATGAATAATAATATGATGATGATTGCAGGGCAGAGATGAAAGGGATAAACCAAGTGTGGATCACAAAGCTATGCAGAACGACCAGAACTACATAAAGAGAGTACACAGCAAACAGGAATCAGACAATATAAACTGTCCTTATAAAAAAGAGAGATTGTAAAAAGAATGTACAAGAGACAAAACAACAGTTTGAAGAAGAAGGAGATAGTGATTTATACATAAGAAAGAAGAGAGAAATATTGAAACTAAGATCCATATGTAAAAGAAAAAGACTAGGGAGCTTTTCACTTACAGTGATTAGACAATGGAGAGGTGTGTAAGGTATTTTCATGGACTCTTTAAAAGCAAGATTATGAACATTGAAGAAGATGAATTAGAAGAGACTCCTGCCAAGGCAGAAATGGAGGAGGAGTAATGTACAATATTATCAAGCATATAGGAAAGACAGTTGAGTAAATATTATTGTGGGAATTTTAGCATTGCATGTAATATAAGCTATTTACAATGGTTTTTTGCAAGAATATTGAAGGTTCACTCAAAACTACTGCTAGGAGACTGCCATTTTTCCTTTCATTGAAGAAGGTATTTCATAGACTGGATATTCCCTGAAAGGATTATCATGGAAAAGTACTATGAGTAAAGCACTGATAGCCTAATCATCAGCTACTGTATGTATCAGATACTAGCAGGGCTATAACAGGGCTTTTATAAAAATGCTGATTGCAATGATGGAAGCTGAATAAGCTGACTGTAATGAATCTGCCTCATTCACAATTTGCTTCCAAATTAAGACTAGCTTATGACTAAAAGACTTACTCTTAATAACCTTTTTGTACCTATTCCTTGAAAAGGTTGTCCACAATGCCAGGGGACACAGAAAAGTATATATTTACAACAATGGCTAGCCTACATCAATGATGTAGATTTGATATGCACATTTCAGAGATAGTTAGAAGAGGTGTGCGTAAATTGAATGTTGTTTCAGAACGGATAGGATAGGATAAAATTCATGAAATTACAACCAAATACATGGGGATTATTTGAAGTAATGCAGAATGAGGACAAGGTCAGGACTTATAGCTCAGCAGGTACAAATTTGGAAGGTGAATAATTTGAAATGCCTTAGAACCACAATAACTTATACAAATTAAAATCACTGCAGGTAACTGATTCTAGTTTGGCTTAAAAAGCCGACATTCATGAGAACTATCCAAGAAATTTAAAATGTAATTCATAAGACTCTCATTAAACCAGTAGTAATGTGCATGTTGGAGACTTGAACCTAACAAAGCTGCTGAAAAGATATTGATGGCCTGTAAGAAAAATATATTTAACAATATTTTTATGCTGCTGAGAGAGGAAGAGATGTAGAGTGAGCACCAACAGAGTAAGGGATATCATGATGGATATAAAGAAAGTAAGAATCAGATGGCTAGAGCACTTGGAATGCAGGCAGGTTAACAGGGCAGTAAAGAAATGTTATTGGTAATTCCCTAGTAGGAAGAGACAACAAAATACATCCAAGGAAAAGATGAGTTGATGATATGCAAAACTATCTGAGAAAAATGGGAGTCAGTAATTACAAGCATAGATAGTGTGATGGACAGCCACAGCCACTATCTGGCTGGGATGAAAGCAGGGTGGAAGGACCAGGGGAAAGGGCTTTAATGAGGCAATACCTCCCCTGGCACACTAGAGGGCAGCCCTCCCGGGCAGTTGTGGCACCACGGATTTCTGCAGGGCATGTCGGGAATTGGAGTTTGGTGAAGCCCTGTTGGGTTATGTGGGGGCCGCAGAGCCCTGTAGAGGACCGTCAGCGCACCTGGGAGTGATTCCAGGTAATAGTGATGAGCCACCTGGAACACTCCCAGGACCTGAATAAGAGGAGCAGCCTCACTCCATTGACGGGCCAGAGTCAGGAAAAAGGAGACAAAGCCTGAGGAGGAGTGGAGGTGGATGGACTGGCGGCAAGGAAGGGAATGGACTGTATATTGTGGTGTTGGTAATGTGCATAAACTGTAAATAAACTTGGGTGTTGAGTGAACCTGTGTCCTGCCTGTCTGTGTCTGGGAGTTAGGGTAGCAGTACGCCCCTTAGTGGCTTACGATAGATAGATAGATAGATAGATAGATAGATAGATAGATAGATAGATAGATAGATAGATAGATAGATAGATAGATAGATAGATAGATAATGATGATTCAAGTTCTTCAATCCTTCCTTTTTTTCTTTTAGCTCATATCCCGCAGACCTGCAAATAGTCTGGTCTATGTAGTAGTATGCTTGGGTAGCAGCAGCCTTATTACAACTCATTGCACACAACTTAATAAATAGATAAGCAAGGTTTATTAGGGATTCAGTCCAGACTTTCCAGAGTACGTAGGACAAGCATGATGATTAGTCTCTTTGCTGGACTCTCTCCAGGACTGTCATATGTTAACACAAAAAATATATGAATATTGGTTACTTCAAAGCAGTGATGTAAGTTAGAGGTGCAAATACAGTAAACAAGTAATCTAAGAGACCCGCCTCCTACAACAGAGAAAGGTTAGGTAAATAAAGTAGGAGCCTTACCTAATTATTTATAATAAATTACTGGCATTGCCAAAGTTATTTAGCAATCTCTTCCAATTCCCGCAATGCAAACAAACAAGATGGTGTTTATATGATTCTATACATACACAGTGAACAATAAATGTGAATTCAGAAAAGACGTCATGACGAGTGATAAAACTGATGAAGCAACAAATGATCTCTTCTATCACATTTAGTTTATTCTGCATTGCAGGATTGTATTGTTTGTCAGACTGCTAGAAGCACATTTATTGCAGTGACGATGAGCAGCATACATTAAGGATCATTTGAAGTCTTTTTGAACAATTTCTGCATATACAATAGTTGTTTTACAAATCAATCAGTGACTCAGTGTACACTATTGCTTAAATCTGGCATTAATCTTTATCTTGAGTTAACACACAAATTAGACTAAATGATTGAATACCCTAGAAAACAAATACATAAATGTTTGTAAAATATAGCAATTAATCTAAGATATTCAGGTTCATTTGTTAAAAGCAATCTTGGTTGAAAAATATTAACAGTAGTCAGCCACAAACTTTTTGTATAAATTTGAGAAAGTATTTGCTTAAACCAAGAAATATACATAAGTGAAATGAGTTTCCTAGTGTTACATACCTGAGTACCTTCACATATCAACTTGAAATCATAGGCATATTAAGCAAGCCACAATCAATGAGCTACGTAAGTCTGAATGAATTTGTGAAAACCTTTCTTATAATCTTAATTAAGAAATTAAAGCAAAAAACACCTCAGTATAGAAAGACTTCTGTGACTACAGTACATTTAAATATCCAGTAATATTCATGATATGTTTCATTAATTAATTTGTTTATTCATTCATTTTTAACTGTACATAATCCAATTAAATATGTAATATTTTCTTTTATATTTTTTTATTGTGTAGTTAGCAGAAGCTGAAATCGCAGCTATGGACATTTCAGATCAGAAAACATTGTTGGAGGACCAAATTAATATTTTCAAAATGAAAAATCCACCAGTTATTTCTTTTGAAGAGACCATTAATGCCAAAGATTTGGTATGTACTAACTTGGTTTTGATGGTTCTTTGTTTCATTGGAAATTTAATTGAATATTTTTTCTGACAGTCTGAAACTCTGCTTTGTTAATTTTCATTACATGCTAACTTCTCTTGGTAACTAAACATACTATGATCTTTAGAACCTCAATATAATGAGTTTATTAATGTTCACATAACCTTGTATTTATGGAGTCACGACTACCAATCTTTTGTTAACACTGCGGACTTGTGTGACCACCATGGTGTTCTTAAAATTACAGATGTTGTGATTTTTCTTCCTTGTCTCTGAATTATTGCCGAAGCAGACATGTAGTACAAGGAAAACAAAAACAGCTGCTTGAAACTGTCTGCTGGTTAATCTAAGCATGACATGACTTCATTTGTACCAGAACATTTTAGATTAAAAAATGAGATCATATATAACATTTAAGTTTGTGCTTTGTTCTGTGAGTTTACTTTGAGTCTTATTTTTTATACCTAGGACTTTTAACAAATTTAACTAGTTTGGGACTTTACAAAATACTTAATTTAAAGGTGTGTTTCTGGAGTATGTTATTTATCAAAATCTGATTGGCAAAAATTTAAATATATTGAAATTAGCTATGTAAATTAACCCAAGTGATAAAACAAAGCTTTCTGTTAGATTTATTTTGTCTGCTATTATGCTTTGAAGAAGGTATATGAGGGCTCCACCTATTGGTGCAAATAAAAAATGGCCATGTTTCTAATTTCATATATAATTAAAACTCAAGACTCTTCTTCATTTAGCATTTTCTGCAACAGTCCCTACATGCATTTTTAATCCACAAATTTGTGCTTGTAATATAGAATATTATACAATAATTGATTCAAATGACAGTTATAAGGTTACAAAGATATCATTATGATTGATAAGTATGATTCTTTCAGGTTAATTATGAAATACATTTGTAGACACAGGTGGAAACTATAGCGGTATTCAAAAGTGATAACAGGATGTATTTCACACTCAGAGCAGTTAGAATATGAATTGAGACAATTTACCCAGTAGCTAACCACTTATACTGTTACCTCACATCTGCAGAATATCTGTTGATCTGCTGCTCATATCCAAAGTGGTTCTAACATTCTGCTGTTGATAATATTAAACTACTATTGCTGGTCAGATGTGGGGTTATTTACAGCATGAAAACATAATCCATAGCAAATCTTAAAAGCCTAAACTTAGTTAATTGATTTATATCCAGTTTATTTGTCTATTGTTTAATTAAAGTCATTTGTCATTGTTGTGTCAGCTATTTCTAGTCCTTTCATCTAAATGAAGCTAGAGTGAGGGAAATTTGACTTTTCCATAGTCACTACATGTGCTTAATAAATTGTATACATTTCAGCTATGTTTTCTATAATAAAATGTTGAAATGATTAATATTTTCTCATAAATAAAGCTTATTTATAGGTTAGAGGAGGACGTTAAGGAACTTCAAAAACATATTTCTACCTTGGTAAGTAATTTATAATATGGGTACGTAGATTTTAAAACAAATAACTATTAAAGAAATATTAAAGAAATACTAATATTAGATTTAACATTTACAAAGAATGCATAGCTATTGGATAGCAGCTGTCTCATGGATACATTATCCTAGGTTCTAATCATACACCCAGCCTTTATCAGTGTGAGGTATGCATGTTCTACATGTGTCTTCATGGTTTTTCCTTTCCATTCCCAAGATGTGTCTATGACGAAAACTGATTGCACGTGGGTGCATTTGTGTGCATGTGAGTGTGCCTGTGTGTGAGTGGGCCCTGAAATTTATTGCCCTACTTTGCACCTGATGCTGCTGGTGTAGACTCCAGCTTCCTGTGACCCTGAACGGGATTATACTGATTAGAGATTGTTATGTTATGAATAGCTATTGATATCTGAAAAGAGAAATGGTACTCTATTATAATAGAAATGTAATGTAATATTTGTTTTTAGTCCTGTACCCATCATTCTGTTTTGTTTTATTTTCATTATTACAGTATTTAAATTTAAGACCTATAAAATAATGTCAATGTCAATTTATTTATATAGCACATTTAAAACAACATAGGAAAACTGTGGCCAAAGTGCTTTACAATAATAGAATAAAAGAAAACAAACAAATAGCATAAATAACATAAATAGAAATAAAATATATGAACATAAATAAAATAAATAATAAATAGAAGTAATGTTATATAATCACAATGAGAAAACCATTATTATTACTGAAGGTCACGGAATGCAAGTGAATAGAAATGAGTCTTTAATCTCGTTTTGAACAGTTCAATTGTAGACGACTCCTTTATATGATGAGGTAAAGAGTTCCACAGGTGAGGAGCAGCAGCTGCAAAAGCCCTGTCCCCCTTGGTTTTACACTTGGTACGAGGGACAACAAGAGACAACTAACCAGAAGATCTAAGCACTCTGGATGGCTGGTGTAAAACACACAATTCGGATAAATAGGTAGGAGCAAGCCCATGTAATAATTTAAAAACTAGCAACAAGATTTTAAAAGCATTTCGAAAACTGACAGGCAGCCAGGGTAAAGAAGCTAATATTGGAGAAACAGAGTCATACTTTCCTGCCCCAACCAGAAAGCGAGCGGCAACACTCTGGACCAACTGTAACCTGTGTATCAGGGATTTGCTAATCCCAGAATACAGTGAGTTGCAGTAATCATGGCAAGAAAAAATAAAAGCATGAGTAACTTTCTCAAGAAACCTAGAAAATAAAAAAGGCTTGATCTTACCTAATAGATGAAGCTGGAAAAAGTAACTCTTGACTACAGAATTTACTTGTTTCTCAAAAGAGAGGTTACTGTCAAAGATATCACCTAGATTGTGGATTTAAGGTTTACAGAAGACAGAGAACCATCTGAGAAGTTCAAGACCAATTTGGGCTTTAGTTGATGCACCCACTTTAAGCACCTTCATTTTATTTTGATTCAGATCAAGAAAATTATTAGCCATCCAGGATCTTAGTTCAGAAAGACAGTTGTGGAGTTGATTTATTGCAGACAGGAATATAAACCTGAGTATCATCAGCATAGCAGTGAAAAGAAATGTTAAATTTCCTAAAAATAGTTCCAATAGGATGAAGGTATATAGAGAATAAAATAGGACCCAAAATGGATCCTTGAGGAACATCATATTTAAGAGGAGCAGTAGACAAAAAAGAGGAATTTAAAGTCACTGAAAAGTGTCTACCAATTAAGAGCAGCCCCTTTAAGCCCAAAAAGAGGTTTAAACCGCATCAGCAATATCTCGTGGTCAATAGTGTCAAAGGTAGCAGACAGGTCAAGGAGGAGAAGGACTGCCGTGTCACCTGAGTCAGTAATAATAGAGATGTCATTGAATACTTTCAGCACCATGGAAATGCCTAAAGCCAGATTGGTAGATCTCAAATAAATTATCGGAGTTAAGGTGATCGACCAATTGATTATAAATAATTCTTTCTAGAATTTTAGCCAGAAATGGCAGTTGGGAAATTGGGCAAAAACTGGCCTTTTTTAGACAGGGACAGACCATAGCATGTTTAAAAAATGAGGGCACAACCCCCGCACTTATAGAATCATTGATAATGGCTAGTAAAGAACGGCTTCCACTAAGAGGTGTGCTGGTACTATATCGAAAGGGCTAGGAGCTGGTTTAAGGGTGTCAATAATTATTTTTAACTGTGAAAGTGAGACAAGATCAAAGAATTCTAAGACAATGCCCTGTTTAACAGTAGGAAGCTCATAGCCAGTTTGAACAATGCCACAGTGGATAGTATCAATTTTGCTGACAAAGAATGATAGTAACTGCTCACATGAATGAACAGTGCTATTTAATTCCATCACAGAATGAGAGTGAATGGCCGCATTAATTGAATTAAATAAGTCCCTAGGAATCTTAGAATGATGGGACACTAAATCAGCAAAGAAATCTTGTTTTGTTTTCTTAACTGCAGCCTGGAAGTTGAATAGAGAAGTCCTAAAAATCTATTTAGAAACAATCAGTCCATCTTTTTTCCAATGCCGTTCAGCAGCTCGACAGGCACGGCACAGCGATCGCGTGGTTTCGTTTAGCCAGGGAGCAGATATTCCCTTATTACTGCGTATCTTGGGTGGAGAAATTGCGTCTAAAACCGTTTTACAAGAAGAATTAAACTTTAAGACAGAATCATTGATACCATTATTTTGGGCATGCACATCAGGAACAGAGAATATGGTTTTAAAATCGGATATAATAGAAGAATTTAAAAAGCGAACACAGCGTAGGGGAAAGCTAGTAATATTCATATCCATCATTATAGAAAGGTGATTAGTGAAAAAAACTTTGCATAAATCAATATTATTAACTGAAATATCACAAGTAAGAATGAGATCAAGGGTGTGACCGAGAGAGTGAGTTGGCGTATTAATATGCTGGATAAAATCAAATGAGTCCAATAGTGATAAAAAGTCATTAACTAAAGGTTTCGATTGACAA
This sequence comes from Polypterus senegalus, assembly GCF_016835505.1. Taxonomy (NCBI): domain Eukaryota; kingdom Metazoa; phylum Chordata; class Cladistia; order Polypteriformes; family Polypteridae; genus Polypterus; species Polypterus senegalus. The sequence continues at coordinate 96,860,968 of NC_053160.1, forward strand.
CAAACGTGAATGTTAAAATCACCAACAATAAATACTTTGTCATGGGAGAGGGTAATATCAGCCAGGAGATCAAAGAATTCAGAAATGAAAGTATCATTAATTACAGGAGGTTTATAGACCATGACAAACAACAAAGAAGGGGAGCTGCACACTTTGAAAAGTTGCAGTTCGAAGCTGCTAAACGGACCCTTTGTAAGGCTGTAAGAAGAAATGTAAGAACATACATTTAAAAACATTGGCAATGCCCCCAACACGACGAGTCAGCCGCGGAGAGTTTAAAAATGAATAACCTGATGGTGCCAAGTCAGTAAAACATGAAGAGTCACCATTTAAAATCCAGGTCTTAGTTATGAAAAAGAAATCCAGATTATTTGAGTTAATAAAGTCTTGCAGAATAAAAGTTTTATTAGACATTGATCTCACGTTCAAGAGAGCAGCCTTGATAGAGGTAGAAGACCTCACTGCGGGACGAGCACGGGTGAGCGTGCGGAGATTAGCAGCATTTACTGCACAAGAGCTCGCTCAGGAGTACTAATGCCGCATTGAAATGGAGAACTTAAATCAGGTGTACAGTGCCCATGAACCAGGGATGGAGTTCTGTGTAGGAGAAGATGGGTCATAGACGACTCGCAGCCATCGGGAATCCAAGCTCTGGGACTGGAGTCGGCATTGTTTAACAGAAATTCTGGCTCTTTTTCCACAATGGCAGCGGGTGCATTTGCGTCTCCGAGGGGCATTCAACTCATTGATACAGGTGAACACCGGTGTCCAGGGGCCTCATGTATAAACGGTGCGTACGCACAGAAATGTTGCATAAGAACTTTTCCACGTTCAAATCGCGATGTATAAAACCTACACTTGGCGTAAAGCCACACACTTTTCCACGGTACCTCATACCTTGTCGTACGCAAGTTCTCCGCTCGGTTTTGCAGACTGGCGGCACCCAGCGTCGAAGCAATGCTACTGTTCCTGTGTGGTTACTCCTTATTTTCCTGACGCTGCTTTATAAATACACTAAAACTAACCGCATATTATTTATTAGTGTAATGCATCTGATTGTAATTAACTTGTAACAATATAATGGTCCAGGGAATAGCCATAGTATTCCAAATACCATAACTGCTTTAGCGTTGTTACTCTAACTGCACCTTCTTCTTCTTTCAGCTGCTCCCGTTTGCCACAGCGGATCATCTTTTTCCATATTACTCTCACTGCACCACTCTGAGTATTTATATCACTGTATCTGAGTGTGAATCACAGCAGCAGCTGATCGGAAAGAGAATTATCGGTATACAGCTTCAAGCACACGTTACCTCAGCCATGGCAAAACGTTTCAAAGCCTTTCCTGTACGGACCTCGCGGTCCAGAAACCGTTTCATCCCAAGTACTATAAGCGCACTCAATCAAGTGCACCTTGTAGATCTGTTTGTACTTATAAGTACAATCACCTCACTGTAAACTTGCACTACAGTTATAATATTGCACAACCTGAGCCACTTTATAAAGTGCGTATTTACATATGATGATGATATAATTTTTAAGATGAAATGCAGCAAAATATGTTTATTATATTATACAGATAAAACTTTAACTTCATTTAAATAATCTATATTCTTCACTGGGACTGGCATGAAGGATAGAATAATTAAACATTGTGACAGTTTAGGGTTTCCTCGCACCCTTGTACCCTCAGACACCACGTCAGACACCAGATAAAAATTCCAAATAATTATTTATTATAATAATAAAGTGCACAAAGCACGCTCTTCTCCACAGTTCTCAATAAACAAATACACAATAACCAATCCTCCAAAATCCCAGACGCTTAGCCACCCTGCCTCCCAACTCAGCTCGTCCGTCTGGGATTTCCCACAGTCCTTTATAGTCCTTGACCCGGAAGTGTTTGTCCCTCAATCCATGTGACTTTCTATCACTTCCGGGTCAGGTAAAAACTTCTCTTTTTCTTCAACCTGGAAGTACGACATTCCTCCTGTTCACGTGACCAGGACGCACTTCCAGGTTATAGGGCACATATGAGTCTACGAGCCTCACTACAGCGACTCCTTGTGGTCCCCAAGGTATCCAGCAGGGCTGTGTATAAAAACTACAAAGTCCATGAGGCCCTGCTGGAACTCGGGGCACGTCCATGCTGTTGGGAGAGCTCCTCCTGGTGGCCTGGGGGTGAGGGCCAGCAACTCTTGCCGGACATCCATCACAATTCCCCCCCTTAGCGAAGCCAACTGGGGCGGAGCGTCCACCCCCGCGAGTGACGTCCTCCTCTAGGAGGACACGTCAGTCAGACCTTGCCTATGTTGTCAATGACCCCCAGAGAACCTTGGGGGAACGGTGTATCTTCTGTCCTACCGATCTCCTGTCCTCTGAGGACAGTTTCGCCACACATGGCCCCGCCAACGACAATTGTAGCACTGACATTGCCCTCCTGGTAGTCCTCCTCCGCGAGACTGAAAACAACGCTTGAACTCCGTCAGCTCCACCCTTTTTTCCGCCACGGGAGGTTTACTTGCCACCTCTCTGCTCTCTGCCCTTTTTTCCACCTTGTCAGGAGACCCACGGTGTATTTCGGGGATCTCCTGCTTACTCTGGGGCCGGCGCACAGCTTGAGTCTCTCTATTGGGAAAAGAGAGCCTCTTTGCTGTTTGCACGCCCGTTGACTTTAAAGTAACCAGAGGCGACGTCTTCAGCACAGCATCACTCCGAGAGACAGCACTTTTCAGCTGCTCTGGTACAATCGGCACTTCCACCGCCCCTTCTGTCATCACACCACATTCACTTTTAGGGCTCGTAGTGACTAGGCACCCGCTACTAATTTACCACGGGCCCGTGTCACTCCGTGTCCCCTTATTCTGTACGGTACCGATAAAACTCACCTGTACAGCCAAATCAATCATGATGGGAGATTCCCGACCAAATCGCCGTAAAAATTCATCCACCTTTCTTAAAGGCGCTTCAGCCGCTGCTCCCAGCTCCCCAACGATCTTCTTTATTGTTGTCACAACCTGTAAGAAATTGTGCACGGGCTGAAGCAACTTCTCCAGCTCGCGCACATCCAAATAGTTACTTAATTCAGCCAGAAGCAGGTTCGAGTCATCACTAGCCTTACCCTCCAGCTGGGAGCCAATAAGCACGCCTGCTCCTGGCACGTGCTCATACAGGTCCCGTGAGGGACCCTGAGATTTGGAGTTCTTTTTGGAGGTCCGTGGTGCTGCTTTTGGCTGACTGCGATCCGTCTGTATCAATTTATTGACGGACCGATCAGTCATTTCCCGGACCTCCTTACCTTTTTTTAGGGAGAGCAGTGCTTCGCTCGCCTCCCTTTTCCCCTTCGGAATAACCAAGTCCATCTTTTCTTGGGCGAAGCCACAAACAGCTGGACACAGAACGTCACCTTTCTGGAATCCCTCGTGGTAGGTCACGTGTCCTTCACCGGCACCCGACATGCGGAAGTCCTTCAGGTTTATCTTCTGCCTCCCACAGAGCCTTTGGATCGACATCTGGGAGGTATGTACACGGGACGACATGTGTCAATTTAAAAAGATTCTCAAGCACATTCCTGGCACATACCTCGTCGGAGACATCCTCCTCCGGAAATCTCTCCCGAAACGCGTAGCCGCTCCATGGTTGCTGGCGCTCTGCTTTGTCTTCTTTTTTCCCATGATGTCCTTGGTAAAGGTGAGGTTAGGCGATTTTTCTCTGCCTGTCGTGACGCTGCCTTCTCAGGGTTCTGTCCACAGTAAATTTATAAATACAGGTCCTCTGCCAAACCGACGGCCAGAGAATCCTGCCGGCTACGCCAACTGTGACAGTTTAGGGTTTCCTTGCACCCTTGTACCCTCAGACACCACGTCAGACACCAGATAAAAAGTCCAAATAATTATTTATTATAATAATAAAGTGCACAAAGCACGCTCTTTTCCACAATTCTCAATAAACAAATACACAATAACCAATCCTCCAAACTCCCAGACGCTTAGCCACCCTGCCTCCCAACTCAGCTTGTCCTTCTGGGATTTCCCACAGTCCTTTATAGTCCTTGACCCGGAAGTGTTTGTCCCTCAGTCCATGTGACTTTCTATCACTTCCAGGTCAGGTAAAAACTTCTCTTTTTCTTCAACCTGAAAGTACGTCATTCCTCCCGTTCGCATGACCAGGACGCACTTCCAGGTTATAGGCCACATATGAGTCTACGAGCCTCGCTACAGTGACTCCTTGTGGTCCCCAAGATATCCAGCAGGGCTGTGTATAAAAACTACAACGTCCATGAGGCCCTGCTGGAACTCGGGGCACATCCATGCTGTTGGGAGAGCTCCTCCTAGAGGCCTGGGGGTGAGGGCCGGCAACTCTTGCCGGACATCCATCACAACATGTACTACGAAGATATTTCAATGTTCCTTAAACGTTTTGAAGAATTGGCGCTCTAAGCTTACAGATGGCTTAACGTCTATTACAGAGCTGATTGTATGGCGATCGGTTACTTGGAGAAAGAAAAGCAAGGACTGCAGGGGCGGACATGCCAATATATATTGAATATAAAACAGAAAGAAAATAACGACACAGCTAAAAATGCAGCGGCAAATTCTGACAAAAGTTAAACGCTTGTGTAATGAGCACAAGGCGGCTATGCAGTGTCCGCAACGGAAGTGGCCATCCACCATGCATAAGATAAAATATTGACATTGGCGGGCGAAGGAGACACCGATTCTTTCTCTACCTAGAGCCGCCCATGAGTACTGCTGCAATAAATAATTTCATCGAAGGTCGCACACAATCACTGCGCCGTGTTCCCATGTTTAATAACATGCTTTAACTCCTATCATCATGAAAATGATATCACATATACTGCTCAGTATTTTAGTTATTCAGAGAGCTGTAATATCACGAATGTAATGGATTCTGTGCCCTATCGGAGGAAGAGAGCCGGTTTAAGAAGCAAGTAGTGATTCACACATAGAGCACAAAGAAGATCAAATACAAAACAAAGCATTTAACGTGCTATACTTTAATTACGATGTGATTTGAGAAACTGGTTAATTAAAGGATATTAAGATGAAGTTTATGATGTTCTACTTTAATGACAAATAAACTACATGATTAAAGTGGTCATTTCGAGATTGAAGCTGACATTTCGTGCTTTTTCCCCACTGTGTGCCTTTTTTTCTCTGTACCCTAATAAGCTTTCATATGACACTCAGACAGTGGGCTACAACTCGCCTTTTCACGGCGACTTTGATATGTGATTTCTTTTTTATTTCGGACACTGTGCGACTTTGTGAACGTGAGCTTTCAAGTTTTCTCAAAACGTTATGTCACTCGATCAACTACCTTTTGTTGATTATACCACGGTTTAATTAAACAAATAGTATGTTTTTCCTTTGCCTCCACTTTGTATTCGCTGAAATTCTTATATTTTCCCCGTGCTTTTCCCATTGTCTTTTTACAGAAGGCTGAGCTTAAGGGCGATTTATATTGATTTGCATATTCAAAGAGGCGTAATTCTGGGAGGAATTGGGGTGTTACATGAAGCACATGCACGAGCGTTACTTTTCACGCTGACTGGGATTTATGTAGCGGAAGAACGTGGAAGTTGGAGTACGCGCAGATTCCTGCATCTGGATTTTTCTGTGCGTAAGCACATTTCGGCTTTTGTGCTTACGCCATGTTATAGTGCGAGTTCTACGCACGGCATTATACATGAGGCCTCAGGTGAAGAAGTCAGGAGATGAATAAAACAAAGGTGGAGGTTCACATAACATCCCATCAGGAGATGAAAATAGAGAGGAATGTAAGCCAGATAATATGTTAAGTAAAGAATCACGATTGTAGGACAGTGGCCGTTGGGATAAACTAAAACATAAAAACAAAGTTAAAACATAAATTAGCGAGACGAGCAGACGGCCAGCCACAACAGTCAGCGCCATCTTAACTTACTGAAAATATATTCCAGATTTTAAATAATCAATTTAGCATAACATTTAAAACAAAGTAAAACTCTCCCGTTGTACAGTCTCTTTTAGATTTATTTAGATAGGTATAATTTACTCACTACTTTGCAGACACTGAATTTACTGTAGGTTTTGTAGAAAAATGCATAGGAAACTAATTTGACTGGTTTAGTACTATCTATGCTTAGATAAAATTTCTATGGTTTAGTGTATTTGCATTTATATTTATGAGTGAGGTAAAGTAAATCTAGCAGCATTGCTGAAATTCATATATTGGTTTACAGTTGCTAAAATACTGCTTTTAAATACTGAGGTAACACTGAATAACAGTGACATTCCTTTGATTGTACTAAGTGCAGACCTGAAAAAATGAACAGATAAATACATGTACCTTGCTAAATAAAATGTTATTAAGTTATATCTGAGTCTTATGCATATATTTGTTTTGTATTTTAAGAAACAACGACATAAACGAAAAACAAAAAAGCTACAAGCAGAAGTCGTTGTTGCACAGCAAGAGGCAGCAATTGCAGTCCTTGAAATAAAGGCAAAGATGCAAAGCATGCAAGAAGAGAGGTTCGGCACAGGAGGTCACTGTTGTCGTACTTATTTTTTTACTGTTATTTGGTTGTTTGGAGTTGGTTTGATTTATTCATTGCCCCGTCTGTTGTTCAAGCTGGTGTAATGATTAGCTGAGACTACATAATTATGAGTTGGATAATCTGCACTTTGAAAGTATTAGTTTTTCATTGTGATTTAATTTTTTTCTCTAGATATTAATACAGTAAATTGGTTTAGATTAACCTACAGTATGTTGACCAGTATAGGCTATTTTAATTTAATTTTTGTATTAAGAAGCATGCCCTAGATTTCATTATTATATTTGTAAACATTTAAAGTGAACCTCTTTCCACATTTCCAAAGACTTGCATGTTAGGTGTAACAGCAGTTCTACTTTGACCCTGTGTAACTGTTGGTGTGTATGAAAAAGGACCCTGCAATGGACTGGTGGCCTCTTCAGGGCAGTTTCTTGCTTTGTGCCCAATACTGCCAGGACGGCCTCTAGTTACCCACTTCCACAAACTGGATTAAGTGGTTCTGAGAATGTAGAATTGTAGTTTTAATATACTGTATTTTTAGTTTCAGTTTATATTTCATTTTACATTTAGTTTTTCACCATTTTCTAGTTTTTGGTTATTTTTTTAATCTGTTCTTTTTAGTTATTATTTAGTTTTAGGGTTTCAGTATTTAATTTTCTTTTTTTTTTTTGTTTTAGTACTAGTTTATTTTTACACACCAAAAGTTAAACTTAACAAAAATAATCTGATCTGAAAGATTCTACACAAACATTGTTTTGCAAATTAAAAAAAAATTCTTTGTAGCTGTATGTATCATACATACTGGTAAACTTAATGCATGCATTCATCCATTTTAAACTAATGCATTTATCCTTTGATAGAGTTCTTAGATTAATAGGGTCATTATTGTCACATTTACAGAGTACAGTGAAATTCTTACTTGCACATGCTGTTCTACATGTAACTGATCAGTGCTCTACAGTGCCATGATTTCCTCAGAATTTCTGTCCTCCTTACCTTGAAACTTCTGTTTTCATCATCTGATATAATAACTTTACCATGAAGTTAGAATTACTACAGATTCAGCTTTTTGGTAGTCCTGCACCTGTAACTGATACGTAAGGAACCATAAATCCAAGGCACAAGCTGAATTACAGAAGAATGATAAATGACTTTCCAACTCTATAAAAACAGGATATTCATTTTATTCCTTGAAAAAAGCCTGTTTTCTCCATGCTATTGATACAGACTTTGTCTCTAGAATGAAGCAGTGGCAAACCACAGGATCACAGTAAGGGGTGTAAGGCAAGATTCAATGCTCGATGAGGTGTTATTTTATCACTGGACATACACAGACACATCTACTGATAATTTGTCACATTTACATTCACTAATTAACCTAATATGCACTTTTTTTGGGTTGTGAAGGAGGACCCAGAGGAAACTCCAAACAGACCCAGAAATCATTGTCATTGGTATTACAACTGTAATGTGTGTGATACACACTACAGAGATCATCATCAGGACTTTTTCCCTTCCGTCATGGACAGGTTTACAAAGCACTTCACCTATAAGGCTTCCAGCTTTGTGAGTGATCCCTCCCACCCATCCTACAATCTGTTTTCCCTGCTTCCATCAGGCAGAAGGTGTTGGAGTCTATAGACCAGCACTGCCAGACTGATCAGTATCATCTCCCCACAGGCAGTCAGGCTCCTGAACACAATGTTACCCCTTGTCCCTTATTATTGTCTCATATCTAATGATTGTTCTTTTCAAATTTCCTTTGCCTTCCTTGTCCATCGTACGTCTCATGTCATCACGGATTGCAGTTGGTCAATATGATTTCGATTTGTACAGATGTGATTCCTTGTTCTACATTCCCTTATGTAAAATTACAGACCCCTCAGTACTGTTATATTGCAATGGGGCCCTGGGAAATGAAGTTTCATACCACTGTATAATGTACCAAAGTATGCGTAGAAATGATATGACAAAAAAGTACCCTTGACTCGGCTCGAAGAGCATCCAAACTGCACACAGTTTGTCAGCTTTAGACTTGATTAATTTCCTATTCACATTTCCTGCTGAGAACTTAACTGTACTCTATACATTTGACAGTTTTGACCCTATGACCAGTGACTTTAAAAGAAAAAAATGCACATACACATACAGGATTTTTCTCATAGCTCTCTACACCATCTTCTGGATAGAAAAGATATTACAAGACAAGCTGAGTGAAGGAAAAAGGGATGTGAAAGCTGTCTTCAGCAAATTTTCAAGTTCCAGATGCTAAACATTCCAATGTTCGTGTTTGAACAAAAAGTAAAATAGAAATTCTTATGCATATGTTTTTAATAACTGACAACAAAAAATAAAGATATCTACTGACATGCTAATGACATTTGCAACAGAATGCTACCTTAAAGCCTAAAGTGAAATTCTTCTTTATTTTGGGTGACCTATTCTCAAATTTGCATTCTGATATAGTGCCTCACAGACTGGTAGGTTAATTTATTTAAATAATGGCCCAGAATGAGTGTATAAGGGATTTTGTGAATGTGTGTAGGGTAGGGTCTGGTTCTGTGTGACCCTGAACTAGAATAAGTAGGATCAGAGAATAGATAGATCCTACTTATCCTACTAGGTCTGTACCTTTGTGAGTTGTAATGTTGCATCACAGTGACCAGAGGATTCAACCATCCAATGAGGTGACCAGTTCAATACCCAACTCTAACTCAGTATGTGACTGAACATGTCACGTGACCTGCCTGTAGTTCAGCTGTAAGTTTCCCAGGCATCTGAACATAAGATTCTATATTCTATTATGTGCATTGTGCATGTTCATTTTAAGTTGACAGCAGGACAGGTAACACAACTTGAACAACTTTCAAACCATCATTACATAATTAAACAATATATTAATGTATTTGTGGTTTTTAATCTTTCTTTAAAATAAAGGGTGTTAACAGACAATAACATAATGCTATACTTAGCACACATTTGTCATTATATTTTGCAAGATCTCATTCCATTTTCAAGAATAAATTGTTCATTAAAAAATAAAAACTTGAAATATAATGCCTTCAGCTAATTTACTATAATATGTAGGTATCTCTATTGTTTGCTTATTAAAAAAAGAGATTTATTCATGTTGTTATTGTCCTTTTCTGCAGGCAATATAAGCTTGTCTCATGCACAGAATGAAGGCAGCTCAGATGAAAGTCGAAATTCCCTCATTGTGGAATTGTCCAAGCAGGTGTCTCATCAGGAAGAGAAAATCAGTCACTTAGAAGAGGCAATACGGCAAAAGGACATGAAGATGATGTTGCTGCAGAATGAATATGATCATGTTGTATCTGAGCTGAATTATAAAACCAATGCAATGGTGTCCTCTCGAGCGGGTGACAGTAGGCTTCAAACATCAAATACTGGCACAAAAACTGTGAAGGAGAATAACTACACAAAGATGAACAATAATGAGGTAGCGGGACAAGATGATCGTTGGTCAAGGCGAGAGCTCATTGATAATCCAACTTGGGAGAACATTGGTGTCTTGGATGTATCACAAAATAATGGTCAAAGAGCAAAGTCAGCTAGTTCTGTTGAAAGTGGGGTATCCATGGAACTGCATGAGGAAGACTGTTAACAATTTTGAGCTAAGGGATATATTTTAAGTATTAAAGACAAACCATACATATCTACAAAACCTGGGAAATGTTTCTAGTATGCTATACTATACCTGGTATTCTAATAAAAACAGATTTTATTTCTTCGAACTGAAATGTTATTATAATGTGTGCATTGTTCTTGTCTGCCCAGCTTTACTTTGTAACAGTTTTGCAGTTTAACAGTTTGAAAGTACTTATGGACTTATTATTTATAATTTTCTATTTTCCAGTAGTATGGGTTTCCCTTTTGGGCAAAAACTTAACCAAGCAAGAAAAATTGGAATAAGATGGCAAGAAAGTCCAGCAAGCCTTTAAGAAAGTATGAAAAATATGAACTGGCAGTGTATAAGTAACCTGCTGTGTTGGATACAACTAAAGGTCTAAGTGCTGTTTATTGGGCCTTGGAAGGGCAACAGGTGGGGGCATCATGGTGACCATTAAAATATGAGTACAGGGAGGACCAGTATTTTTCTGCCCATCCACTAGATAGCAGTTTTGGAGTTGTCCTTGCATAAGAATGGATGATGAGGTAGCCCAAGAAACTAGATTCTTACATAATAACTGAATTCTCATAGTTGCACAAACACGTGAAGCCACACATGGAAAATTTAGTCTTGTGTCCATTTAACAAGAGCTGGGTAGCTCTTGACCACAGAAGTTATCCTGAGGCTTGGCCAGAAATTACATTTGCCAGAGTTTTAAAGTTTCCGCACTGCAAATGGCCCAATTGAGTCTAATATCAGGAGAAGAGTTAAGGCAAGGACTCACTGGTGGCAGGAAGAAACACCAGGAACAAGTGGGGGTATTTAAGTAAAATGAAACGTGACATTATTTAAATGCTTTTTATATCACTAGAGCAGTGGGCAAGTTACTCCACTGGTAGAAAAAGATTCATGACCCATATAATGAATGGCCAGAAAGGGATTCGGGTTTTGTCTTTCTTTAATGTTTCTTTTTACTTTCTGTTCTGCCTTGTGTACCTCATTGGATGTTTTTCCAATAAAAATACTTTGATACATTCATTAATGCTCATTTCTTCTGTTTGCAGAGCGCTATAATGAGTGCTCAATCCTTTGACACTGTCTTTAAAATTAATCATAGTAATACAGTTTGGGTGCCGCCAGGGTGGGGTGCAACTATTCCTGAGCCCATGTGGGTGGTTCTTCTGGCCACAGCCAGAAGTGCTGCCGGAAGTAGATCAATGAGCACCTGGAGCACTTTCAGGTGACCTATATAAGGGAACAGCAGACACTATTTTGAGAGCCAGAATTGGTGGTATTGGATGAACCTTGCTGGAGAGAAGTGGTGGAGATAGAAAGAAAAGGAGTAAGTGGTGTGTTTTGTGCTTTGGGGATTGTGTTGCGTGCTCGTGGAAAAGGTAAAGATGTTTTAAATGAGCGAAGGATAAATAAAAAGCATTTGTGTTTTATAAGTGTGCCTCCTCCATCTGTCTGTGTTGGGTTAAGCGCTGGTATAGCGCCATCTGCTGTCACAAAACTTTATTGGGCGTCATTTCATTTTAAATGGATAAATTTGCCATTTTTGTCCATCAATCTACTCTCTATAACAACTAATGACTAAGTGAAATTATATTTTCAGAAAGGTTTGCAAATTTATTCAAAATCAGTCTGAATTTTCTCATTCATGTAAGCAAGCAGACTCTTGATTCAGCAGTTTGCATAGGTCCCTTTGGCAGCAAATACAGTTTTGGGTCTTCTTGGCTAAGCCTCTACAAGTTTTGCACAATTGTATTTGGATATTGTATATCCCATTCTCCCTGGCAGATCCTCTTAAGCCCTGTTAGGTTGTATGGGAAGAGTCTGTAAACTGACATATTTCCTAAGGGATTTAGGTCTGGTAGACTCAATAACAGTCAGAGATTTGCCCTGAAGGTAATCCAATATTGTCATGGCTGTATGCTTCAGGTCAATGTTGTGCTGATGAGTGAACTGTCCATCCAATTTGAAATTGCATGCACTCTGGAGCAGGTGGCGCAGTGGTAGTGCTGCTGCTTTGCAGTAAGGAGATTAAGGGTTCGTTTCCTGGGTCCTCCCTGTGTGAAGAGTGCTTTGAGTAGTGAGAAAAGTGCTATATAAATGTAAAGAATTATTATTAAATACCTATTTGTATTTGACTGCTTTCATCCTGTCCTCAGCTCTGACCAGTATCCTTATCACTGCTGCTGAGAAGCAGTCCCATGGCATGATGCTGCCCCCCCATGCTTTATGAAAAGGATGGTATTAGGCAAAGAGTGAGCAGTGCCTGTTCTTCACAACAACAACAACATTTATTTATATAGCACATTTTCATACAAAAAGTAGCTCAAAGTGCTTTACATAATGAAGAAAAGAAAAATAAAAGACAAAATAAGAAATTAAAATAAGACAACATTAGTTAACATAGAAAAGGAGTAAGGTCCGATGGCCAGGGTGGACAGAAAAAACAAAAAGAACTCCTGACGGCTGGAGAAAAAAATAAAATCTGCAGGGGTTCCAGGCCACGGGACCGCCCAGTCCCCTCTGGGCATTCTACCTAACATAAACAGTTCTGCCTAAAAACTTTGTGTCTCATCAGACCAGATCAAATGTGTTTTCAGAAAGGTTTTATAAAAAATCAAAACCTGAAATCTCCCATTTATATAAGTATTCAGACCCTTTGCTATAGTACTGATGCAAATTGAATTGATTGGCCTTAGAAGCACACATATCTGTGTATATAAAATCCCACAAATTTACACTATAGTCAGAACAAAAAATAAAAGCCATAAAATCCAAGAACCTCTCTGGAGAAATCCTAAATAAAATTATGATGAGGCATAGATCAGGCCAAGGATATAAAACCATTTCTAAAGCTTTGAGTTTTTTCAGGAGCAACGTGGTCTGAATAATTGTGAAATGGAAGAAGTTTGGAACCACCAGGACTCTTCATAGAGGTTGTTGTCAGGCTAAACTGTGTAACCGGGCAAAAAGTGTCTTGGCCAGGAAGGTGACCAAGAACCCAATGGTTACTCTAACAGAGGTTCAGAATTCCTCTGAAGAAATGAAAGAACCAGTTGGAAGAACAAGCATCTCAGCAGCACTTCATCAATCAGGTGTTTAGATAGAGTGGCTAAATGGAAGTCACTTTTGCCAAATGGCATTTAAAGGATGGCAAGGACAGAGGAAAAATATTCCTTGGTCTGATGAGACAAAAATTGAACTCTTTGGGCAAAACTCCAGTCATAATGACTGGGGAAGAAAAGGCACTGCGCATCACCTGCCTATGGTGAAGGTGGAGGGGAGGGAGTGTAGTGGCTTTGGGACAAATCTCTGACTGTCCTTGAGTGGCCCAGCCAAAGCCCATATGTAAACCCAATAGAACATCTGAGGAGAGATCTAAAGATGGCAGTGCACATACACTTTCCATCCAGTCTAATGAAACTTGAAAGGATCTGCCAGGAAGAATTTAATAAGGTGCTCTAAATCCAGGTTTCCAAAGCTTGGTGAGACTTATCCTGGACTACAGATGAAATACATCATCAGGAATACATTTCTGCAGGAATACTCTGGGAAACCCAGGAAGCTTTCTTAAGAGGACAGATTATCTCATATCTTTCCCACAGAAGTAAACTGGAAACCAAGAAGGTATCGAAGCTAATCAATTAAATTACTAGAATAGATCAAGAACATGCCAGGTGTCCAAGTGAAGCATTTTATAGGAAAAGGCAGGCTCTACATTCAGAACTCAGCCTCTTCACAACTAAAGAAACAGAACAACTCATTTTTTAAATCAAGACATCATTACTATGAACATGGAGAAAAAGCTAATAAGATTTTAGCTCAACTAATCCGCAAGCAGGAAGTTTGCAATGCAATACCAGCAATCACCAACACAGATCACAAAAACATTGACCAAAAAAATATAATGCACATATTTAGAGATGACTATAAGTCCATATATTCTACTGAGGTTTAAAGAAGACAAGACACAACCTAATGAATTTCTGGATGCATTACAGATACCACAAATAGATACTCTTAGTGCAGAGGAATTGGATAAACCTTTGGTGCTATCAGAATTACTAGATGCTATAAAGTCACTTCAGAGTGGGAAAGCAGCAGGCCCTGATGGCTGCCCTGCCGAATTTTATAAAATAAAAACTCAAATAAGCTAGCTCCCCTTTTATTAGCAACATTTACAGAAGATAGAGACAATGAATTTCTACATCAAACCTCTCTCCAAACATTAATTACCGACTTTCCTAAGCAAAATAAGGACTTATTACAATGTGCATCATACAGACTAATTTCATATCTGAATAATGATGTTAAGATACTCTCCTACCTAGAAGGATTGAGAAAGTGTTTCCTTCAATAATATCACAAGATCAAACCGAATTTATTAAAGGCAGACACTTAGCTTCCAATCTTCAACACCTGTTTAATGTAATATATTCACCCACAAAGTGTAACATCCTGGAGATATTATCATTGGATACAGAAAAAGAATTTGATATGATTGAATGGAACTACCTTTTCACTACATTGGAGAAATTTATCTTTGGCCCAAACATTTGCACATGGATCAAACTACTGTATACCAGCTCAGAAGCTTCAGTTTGTATTAACAACATTACTTCAGACTACTTTAAACTAGAACGTGCCACTAGACAAGGATGCCTCTTGTCACCACTGCTTTTTGCAATCACCATTGAGCCACTGGCAGTTCACTGTCAAAATGATTATGAGATAAAAGGGATTATCAGAAAAGGACTTGAACAGAAAATTTCTCTATATGCAGATGATATGGTACTGTATATATCAGATCCACAAAATACTGTGCTTGCAGTCCTAACAACACTAATAGAATTTCAAAAGATTTCTGGTCTCTGAATTAATTTGAATAAAAGTGTGCTCTTTCCAGTGAATTTTTAAGCACACAATATTAGACTGGACACCTTCCTTTTTATCATCGTAGATCAGTTTAAATACTAAGGGGTAAACATCACAAGTAAACGTAAAGCTCTTTATCAACAAAATTTTGCTGTCTGTATGGGGAAAATTAAGCAAGACTTGCATAGATGGTCTACCCTTCATCTCACTTTAGCTGGAAGAATTAACATTGTCAAGATCAATATCCTTCCTAAGCTTCTTTTTCTATTTCAAAACATTCCAATATACATCATTTTAAAGAAATTAGATTCAAGCATAACCTCATTTGTTTGGAAATCAAAACATCCACGTATCCAAAGGGGAAACCCTAGACAGAAAGTGGCATGGCTCTACCTAACTTTCAATTTTATTAATGGGTGGCAAATATACAAGCAATAAAAACCTGGACATGGACAAAAATAGATGAACATACACATGCTTGGTCTGCAATAGAAAAAAAATCCTGCAGTACTTATTGATATTCCTTGCTTTGTACCCCAATAAGTACAAGTCAATGCCAATATACTAACAACTAAATTGTGCTTCACTCAGATCAGAATATGGAACCAATGTAGAAAGAATTTTAAGATAAAGAATCTTTTATCTGTGGCATCTCTCCACGAGAACCACCTTTTTCCACCCTCTCAAATGTACGCAGTTTTTAATGTCTGGAAAACATTCAGGATTAAATCACTTTGAGATCTGTACATAGACAACGTTTTTGCATGCTACGATCAATCACACTCTAAATTTAACTTTCCAGCAACATATTTCTTTCACTACCTTCAAATTAGAAACTGTGTTAAATGAAACCTGTCCAATTTTCTTCACTTCCCACCTACCTGTATGCCGGAAAAAAATATTGATCAGTTTCAAGGACTCAGACAGCATCTCTGTAATATATAAAAACATTTTACAGTCCCTACCATTCAAAGATCCAAGAATACAGTGGGAAAACGATCTCACACTCAACATCTCAGAAAAGGAGTGGAAGGTAGCAATGCACAGAATTCACTCAATCTCCCTACATGCAAAGCATATAATTATTCAACTTAAAATTATTTATCGAGCACATCTGTCTCATTTAAAATAGTCCAAAATATTTTCAGGGCAAAATCCAACCTGCAAACGTTGCAATCAAGTTCCAGCTTCACTGGGTCATATGTTTTGGGCCTGCAGCAAATTAACATCATTCTCAACCAAATTCTTTAAATGCCGATATAGACTTATCTTGCTCAACTGTAAGAATCCTAACTCAACTATTTTAAGTCAGTGGGTAACTGATGTTACATATTATCTGAATTTGGAAAAAATCAAAATCTCATTTAGAGGATCTGTACAAAACATTTTTCAAAAACTGGCAGGATCGAATCAATAACATTTTAGAATAAGCATTTAAATTGGGCAAGCTGATTCTCTTCCCTCTTTGTTATTCATTTATTTTTATTCATTTATTAATTATTCTATTTACTTATTTTTACTAGTTTAAGTTTACAAGTTTTCTTTCTCATGGTCGGGGGTTGATGTGTTTCAAATCTAGTTTTGTTATACTTGACTTGCTTGTATGGGATGTTTTTTGATTTTAATAGAATTAATAATATGTATTCGCCATGTAGTGTAGTGGACTTAGATGCAACAATGAATCAGAGAGCTCAGGGAACTTCTAGCCTTAAATGAGATGACTGGCAAGCCTTGATAAAATTTTGAAATCACACATAGAGAAAACAGAGGTGAAAATGCCACTGATATGGCCCCATCCTCCCTTGTCCTCCCCTTGTCTTAACCCAAAAACATACTTAATTAACAAAATTACAAAAAATATACACAAAAAAAGTCCAAAGACAGCATGGAAACTCTGGAGATGAGCATTGGAAGAAAGATGGCCAAGTCCCAAATAATGAAAACGATAGACAACTCGAATTCAAACAATGCTGTTTCGAAGTATGAAACGACACAATATCATTGATGACTCCCATTTAGCAGTCCAACAGCAGAGGGAATTGGATGATGAAAAAGTCCTAAGTACATTACTGCTATGTGTAACCGGATAAGCAGTGATGATATGTGGATACCTAAAGAGTAGCAGTGCTTGATGTGGTAGATCACAGTCATCTTATGTTACTTTTCTTCCTTCTCCTTCTTCCTCTTTTGAAAATGCGCGGTCTTAGCTTATAATGTACACAACAGGAAACTCCACCTCCTAAAGGGTCAAGTGCAGTACTCGGTGACATCCTTGCTAAAGAAGCAAGGAAACACTTTTTCACTTTTTTTTATATATACATTTTATACTCAAAAAAGGTTATAAAACACAACACTTACAAACATTAAACAAACACAATTGACATTTTATGAAGCCCTTCTACGCTATATAATGAAAATAATCTTACATATAAAGCTCAATGTGGGTATGCATGTGTGTGTGTTTGTTTATTATATAATTCCACATCTTCAGTCCAATCTCAATAAAACTTTGCACACTTATCTCATATCCTACCCATATCCCACTTTTGCACAAATTTTGCATACATATCAGGAAGCAACACTAGATTGCTTTGAAACCCCAAAATTACGACCCGGTTCTTTTTCACTGCAGTGAGTTTTAAGGAACGTTCCTTCTTCTGGATTTTGAGCCATTAAATACTTTAAAATAGCTTAATTTGCCTTTGGGAGGGTACACTTTATTAAAACCTTTTATAGAATTTAGATAGTTCTGCCTTAAAATTGTTTACCTAGGCAATGCTAGGTGCTGCTGCTAATACAAAATAAATGTCACTGTTTCAAAAGGTTAGTCTTGTATCTAAATTTATTTTAAAGTTTTCACAAGAAATATATAACATGTATTGAAAATCAACAAAATGGTAAGGTAATTTATAAAAATGTCTAGTTTGTTTTTTTGGAAAAAGACCTGCCACATCGAGGAGGCTTGCTATGCCCCCAGATTGTCAGTAAGCTGATCTGTTAGTGAACAAAGTAAGAAATAACTGAAAAACCCACAACCAGAACATTTTACAGCCCTTAATTTAGGACATCCATAAAAATAATCTCTATCTGTCTTACTGCTTCACAAAACATAAAAAGTGAAAGCTGGAATTATCAGAAGGAGGATGTATAATAATTTTGACTACAATATGAAGGCAGTTAAATTGCTCAGGAGTCACTGATAGGTACTTGTTAGAATGACGTGCAAATATTTGTCAATCTTCATTTAATATGATACAAACTTATTTTTTTTGTGTTGAAAGTAGAGAGGAACAAAGAGATTTTGGCAGATCCCGGGGTGGGGAAGGGAGGATAGACATTTGTGAGAGGATACCCTAAAACTGACACCACACAATGGGGCAAAAATGAGGAGACATTTCGAACAAAGTCAAAAGAAAACAAAGAAAAGACAAAACTGAGGGGGTATTTCAAACATTGATTCCTGCCTGTTTTTAAAGAGCCTTCTTAAATAGAAGCACAATTCAGGATGAAGAAGCCTCAGGTGACAACAAGGCAGGAGGCCCAATATCTAATGAACAGCAAGCAGAAGGTGTGGCCAAGGACACAAGCAAGGTCGAGTTGTGACAGATTCATTGCCCTCCTCTCGTAAGGGTATCGAGCTCCTCTTAAAATACATGCCTTGCACTAAAGTGGAATATTATCTCAGTCAGTCATTAAGTGTTATGGGAGTACATGCATTTCTCTAGCAAAAAAATTGTCACAAATATCATCATAGGCTTTACACTGGTCAGCTGATTTAGTGCCCTTATTTTCATTTTCAATTCAAAAAGCATCTTCCTAAATTGTAAGTATCCAAGCAGTTTGTGTTTTAAAGCTGTTTCAATTCCAACAATTCTTTAACTTCAAAAAAATCTATGCTCATTTAATACAGTATATAAACTGTTCATTGTAAGAGACTTTGAACCTGGGTCATTCTTTCTTCTGGCTGAGACTGATAAAAGAAAACTCACCATTGAATATCAAGTTTCAGTATGTAACCTGGAATCTGAATGCAATCTTTCATCATGTTGTCTGTTCACTGACCATTTCTAACAGGATTTGATACCAACCTCTACCAATATGCAAGACATACCTCCATTGCTAAATGGATATGACTGTATAAGAAATTCTAGAGGAGAGGTTGTCTTTCACATTTTTGTAAGGTTAAAAACAGCAGTGGCCCCAGGATAGATGCTCGAGGGAAACCACTTCAAACATCATCTATTGCTAAAAGGGTTCCTCTCACCATAACCCTTTGTTCTTGGTAGTTAAGTCAATTTTGTACTCCTCTCTAAACTGCACCCTGATATCCCACTTCTCATAGTCTGATCTTTATCTTCTCATGTTAGATCATATGAAAAGCTTACTGAAAATATATACACTGTGTGCAGAATTATTAGGCAAGTGAGTATTTTGACCATATCATCATTTTTAATGCGTATATTCCAACTCCAAGCTGTATTAACTTGAATGCTTATTGGATTTAAGCACGTCAGGTGATGTGTATTTGTGTAATGAGGGAGGGTGTGGCCTAAGGAGATCAACACCCTATATCAAGGTGTGCAGAATTATTAGGCAGCTAGTTTTCCTCAGGCAAAATGGGCCAAAAAAGAGATTTAACTGACTCTGAAAAGTCAAAAATTGTAAAAAGTCTTTCAGAGGAATGCAGCACTTTTGGAATTGCTAAGATATTGGTGTGTGATCACAGAACCATCAAACATTTTGTTGCAAATAGTCAACAGGGTCGCAAGAAACGTGTTGAGAACAAAAGACGCAAATTAGCTGCCAAAGATTTGAGAAAAATCAAACGTGAAGCTACCAGGAACCCATTATCCTCCAGTACTTTCATATTCCAGAGCTGCAACCTACCTGGAGTGCCCAGAAGTACAAGGTGTTCAGTGCTCAAAGACCTGGCCAAGGTAAGGAGGGCTGAAACCCAACCACCACTGAACAAGAAACATAAGTTGAAACGTCAAAACTGGGCCAAGAAATATCTGAAGACAGATTTTTTCAAAGGTTTTATGGACCGATGAGATGAGAGTGACTCTTGATGGACCAGATGGATGGACCTGTGGATCAGTAATGGGCACAGAGCTCCACTCCAACGTGGAGGTGGGGTACTGGTATGAGCTGGTATTTTAAAGATGAGCTAGTTGGACCTTTTGCATTGAAGATGAACTCAAAATCAACTCCCAAACCTACTGCCAGTTTTTCGAAGACACTTTCTTCAAACAGTGATACAGGAAAAAGACCATGATTTTTATGCAGGCCAATGCTCCATCACTTGCATCGAAGTTCTCCACTGCGTGGCCAGCCAGTAAAGGCCTTAAAGATGAAGGAATAATGACATGGCCCCCCTTCCTCATCTGACCTAAACCCTATCGAGAACTTGTGGGCACTTCTTAAACGCTAGATTTACGGGGCAGAAAAACAATACACCTCTCTGAAGAGTGTCTGGGAGGCTGTAGTCACTGCTCCACAAAAAGCTGATCGTCAACAGATCAAGAAACTGACAGACTCCATGAATGGAAAGGCTTATGACTGTTATTGGAAAGAAGGGTGGCTATATTGGTCATTGATTGATTGATTTATTTTTTTTGAAATGTCAGAGATGTTTATTTGTAAATTTTGAGGTTTTCATTTTTCCTTTAGTTGCATAATAAATCTGCACACTAATAGTTGCCTAATAATTGTGCGCACATATGTATTCCCCTGATGATGTTCACACTCACATTTCCGTTGTGAAACATTCAGGTTTCAGGTTTATTAACATTTTGGATTGACTGATAGCACTGTGTTTGTTCCATATTAAAATTAATCCTCAAAAATACAACTTGCCTAATAATTCTGCACACAGTGTATACTTTCTCTGAGTGTATGCTTTTGTTGCTTCCCCACAGAATTCCAACATTTTAGTGAAACACAATGTTCCAGTCTAAACTCAAACTGACTGTTTAATAATACACTCTTTGATTATTATGCTCATTTTTTTTCCTTAGCAATTGCTTTTATTAATTGACCCTGATACATACAAATATTCTACCCAAAAAATATTTTTATGTGTTACTAGTCGAAATGGCTTGTGTTGCCTGGGTGTATTTGTAGAATAAGTTAAAAAAAGAAAGCAAAAATATATGTGTTTTTAAAATTGTTATTGCTAGCTGTCCCATCCATCATCCACACTGCCCCTCTACCATGTCTTGGCTATGTTAGGCTGAGATTTGTTCTTTTTGGATCCAATTGGAATCCAGAATTATGGTTTCTAGGTTGTAACAATGAACACTGCCAAGTCTGATTTGTCCATGTAGTTCAAGGTGGACAGTTGGTAGTGCTTAAATTATGAATAAAACCCGACAACCCTTTGATTCTGCGTTGTGTTGTGCTGCACTTTCACTCCCAATCAAGCCTCATCCAACACCCCACCTACAACAGCAGAAGATACTCCATTTCATATTGCAGTAGATAGCAGCAGTACATAAAGGGAAAAAAAAAACATTGGGACTCCCAAGGGTTAAATTTTGAGTTCCAAAGTAATTTATCTTGTTAGTATGGCCCTAGAGAGCAACTATGCCAAATTTGGTGGGTGTAGGATTGTATAGGGAACAGACAGAGCAGTAGACATTCTATTTTATATATAGAGGTTTACCCTATGTGGTTTGTAGTAATGGCTGAGAAAAAAAAAATCACATATTTTATTGAAAAATAATTAATTGAGTTAACATATAAACTTCTCATCCAGTTAGCTTCAATATGAACAGTGGGATCCAATGCTGAAGTACAGCAAACAATATTGAAACATTCATGAAAAATATATCTAATCCAAACTTTTGAATTGAACATCTGCTTTCCCCTTGTCAAGAGTCATGGCTCCAATTTGAAAGCTTGATCCTGTTTAAACATGCTTCACTATCATGCTCAACTCTGATTATCTGAACTTATTTAACATTAGCTAACTTCCAGTCCTTACAGATTTCCCCAGTGTCTAATGATCTTTGGAAAATACACATTCAGAGTATATATATTATCAGTTACATGCAAGTGGGGGGGGGGTTGTTCAAACTGACTCCTTCTACCTTTTTACCTGTAGACATGACTAAGAACTATCATAAGAGCATTGAAGTCACTTCTTGCTCAAGCCTGAAAGCTTTGCCTCTTATCCCTCCAATGATATCTAAAGGCGAAATAATCTGGAAGTCAGCATTTGGGTGCAATATTACTCACCAACAGATAGATTGATAGATAAAACTTTATTTGTCCAAGGGAAAATTAGGCTTTTCACAAAAGCACATTAAATAAATCTTCTTCTTCTTCTTCTTTCAGCTGCTCCTGTTAGTGGTTGCCAAAGCAGATCATCTTTTTCTATATCTTCCTGTCCTCTGCATCTTGCTGTATCACACCTACCACCTTCATGTTCTCTCTCACCACTTCCATAAACATCATCTTAGGCCCTCCTCTTTTCCTTTTACCTGGCAGCTCTATCCTTAACATCCCTCCCCAATATACTCAGCATCTCTCCTCTGCACATGTCCAAACCAATGCAATCTCACCTCTCTGACTTTGTCTCTCAAACGTCCAACTTGAACTGAACCTCTAATGTACTCGTTCCTAATCCTATCCATCCTCATCACACCCAATGCAAATCTTAGCATCTTTAACTCTGCTACCTCCAGCTCTGTCTTCTGCTTTCTGGTCAGTGCCACCATCTCCAACGATATAACAAAACTGGTGTCATTACCGTCCTGTTGACCTTCCTTTTCACTCTTGCTGATACCCGTCTGTCATAAATCACTACTGACACTCTTCTCCACCCATTCCACCCTGCCTGCACTCTCTTCTTCACCTCTCTTCCACACTATCTGCTTCTCTGTACTGTTGATCCCAAGTATTTAAACTCATCCACCTTCGCCAGCTCTACTCCCTGTATCCTCATTTCTCTGACCTTGCTCTCATTCACATACATGTATTCTATATTGTTCCTACTGACCTCTCCTCTCTAGAGCATATTTCCACCCCTCCAGGGTCTCCTCAACCTATTCCCTACTCTTGCTACAGATCACAACTTCATCCGCAAACATCATAGTCCAATTTCATTGGCAACAGTTTTTTTAAGCACAGAAAATACACAGCCATCAGTTAGTGTACTGTTGTGGTGGATCGCTAGAGCCCTTACCCGGCTGGGACACCCTGCGTATGTAAGGACTGGGGGAGAGAGTATTTTCAAGACCGTCTCTCCTCCAGACCAACAGAGAGCAGCCCCCTCTGCTTCCAGTGGGGTCACAGGTTATAAATATGGAAGCTCAACCCTGAAGGGGCCTGTGGCCACTGCCATGGGGCACCAAGCTGTTAGCAGGGCCACATTTGACAGCCTTTCTGCCATACCCAGAAGTGCTGCTGAAAGAAGCTTGTTGGGCACCTGGACTTCTTCTGGATGCACTATAAAAGGGGCCAGTCACCACCACTCAATGGCCTGAGTCAGGAGGAAGTGGACAAAGTTCTTGAGGAAGAGTGGAGGCAGAAGGACTTATGGCAAAGGGACTATGTTGTGCTTTGCCCTGTGAGCATTGTGTGCTGGACTGTAAGTAAACCGAGTGCTGTATCGCAAAATTGTGTCCTGCCTGTCTCTGTCAGGGGTTAGGGCAGTTGTACACACCCGGGCTTCACACCGTAACCTGTTTTTCTGTAACAGTCTAAACCTCTGAGTCTCCTGAGGTAAGGAAAAACACAATAGTGTGACAGGAGGGTTAGGTTGTTTATTCATTACATTACATTATTCATTATATCCATTTTCTCTTTCACATAAGACAGCAACAGTAACAACTCAAGCCACCTCCCGTCTTCAATTGTTTCTTTTTACACCTTCCTTCACCAAAAAGATCTTGTGCAGAAACAACTCCAGAATAGAATATTATGTTATTTAAGGTAAGTAATACAAGGTTACACATGTATCACTGTTCCATAAGTAGAGGTAGTAGGGTATTAAAGATGCAGTGGTAGTAAATGCCAAGGTTAACGGTGGTTACTCCATCTGCTAACTATAGTAAACTCCATTGAGATTATTTCTTGCCTCAGTGTCAGCCATCATGGTGACAGGCTTCTGTCCGCACCTGATCAAAACCACCATGGTGGTATTTCTGAGGTCAAGATTTACATAAAGATTCCTTTTTAATTATATTTCTTGATACCTTGCACTTCAATCAATAAAATATCTTTTTAATTGTAATATGCATGGTCACAAAGGATGCACCATGTTTGCTTATTATCCTGTTTTAGCTGCTCCTAGGGTTTTTTTGGCTGCATCCTCACTTTTCATTATGTCTTACAGAAAATGTACAATATGTATTCTTTATAAGGTTCAACTTTTGTATTGTGTTTGCTGATTGATTATGCAGTAATTATTTGCCATGTTATTTGCTCCACTCACTAAATGTTTTGCATTTTCATAAAGTGTCTTCTTACGACTTTTCTTGCTTATAGACCATTGAAAGACAGATGAATTGCTGCAATAGTATTCATTTTAATTTCCAAATGTACATTGCCACAGTACATCATCAGAATCATTGGTTGCATTGTTTTTAAGTAATCCATTGATAATCCATCCATGAATAGTTTTAAGTTCTGATAACAGCCCATTTAGCTCAATACAGCACATCAGTTCCTATCATTCAAAGTTTTTATTGGGTGAGATTTAAATGTTAAAATTCGAATGTCCGCTGTGTGCTTTGTTCAGCTACACTACTTGGTAATTTGTTCCACATAGTTTAAGGTTCTCTGTATAAAAAATATATACTGACATTTACTTAACATTTTCCTTTAATGAGCTTCTCTCCATGCTTCTATGTCCTTGTTATAGAATGTACTTTAAAGTTACAGTTTGCATCCACTTACTTACACCCTTCGAAATATTTAACACTTTAATCATATCAACTCATAGTTTCTTTTTATTTGAAATGAGAAGATAAAACATCTTGCTTATAGTTTACAGTATACCCCACAGTTTATTATCTCATCCTAAGGCCTTCACTTGTGCTGTTGTACCATTCTTGAATTATGGTACCCAAAATTTAACAAAATATTCAAGATGTGACAAAGGAAGAACATTTTACTTCTTCAGCATAACCATTTTCAAGTTGTGCTCTACTGATCTTATTATATGACCAACCATCTTATTAGTCTTTATCATTTGTGTACACTGTGAGTACAAAGTGTTATTTTTTTCTGCACGGTTGCTAACTGCTGTTGTGCACATATATTCTAAAATCCATGAGACATCAGGTCTAATTAAAAGGGAGATTTTTGTGAGAAAAAGGTCTAATGTTCATTATGGTCTAATGGTCTAATGGTCAAATGTTCAAATTCAGTTTTGTTGTTTAAACAATAGACTAACAGTAATGGTTTGGGAAGTTCAAGGATAAGTTTGGTATTTTTGAAGTTTAGGACTGACTCAGAATGTGAAACTTATAGTGAGGGAGATGGAGCATAAATCATAACTGTTTGGTAAGAGTTACTGTGCTTGGACTCTGAGCCTTTAAGCCCTCCACTACAGGAATGCTGTAAGCTGATTAAACAAAGCAACTGGGAGATGTGTTGTACCTGAGTGCGTCCATTGCTAACTAGACTGGAAGGGACATGTAAATTAATTCTATTGGTCTAAAGTATGACTGTGTATGACTGGGTTTGAATTGCAGGCCATTCAGTATTATGATGCCCATTTGGTTTGTGCTTTGTGGTAAGAAAGGTATAAAGTTGGTAACCTTGCCTTTACCTCGCTCTAACTATCTGGCAGCCATATTGAGATAGGCATGTTGTCTGTTTCAATACTCCATTCAAAGGCTATGTGGTTACAAAACAAGCTAGACTAAATATAAGAACAGAGCTGCCTATGGACGTGAGATGCACTGTTAATTAGGCTGTATTGGTATGGTTTGCCAATATTCACATAGTATTCTGCTTCCATAAGATGTTTGGGCATTTTATCAATAATACATACTCTGTCTAATTGCTTGATGTTACAGATGTAGAAGGGAAGGGGGAAAGGAGTTCTAATGTACCTGATCACAGAGTGGTAAGTGTATGGGATTTTAGACATTTTATTTATATTTTATGTAATTTGTAAAATATATTTTACTTTAAGGTCTACACAATAAAGAGTGTCACCATAGGACCCTGCACAGTAAAACACTGGCTAAAGATGTCAGTGAAGAGAGGAGTGAGCTGGCTTATACAGGGTTTGGTTGTTGCAGGTGAGACTGAATCAGGACTGACATACATTTTGCAGTTCAGTCTTGGAAACAGATAGAGAAGAAGAGGAGTGACACTTTTGCAAAAGAGTGATTGGTGTCAGAACCACTTCAAGATGGGCGGAGCAAAGAGATTGTTGATACTCGTCTTGAGATCTTCTGTAAAAGATATTAAGTTTGTCAGGGAGAGGTGAATTAGAGTGAACACTGGGAGGTATCTTTTTTATAATTTTTAATAAACATAGTCAGCTATGTTGTGATCCAACAGAATGTTCCATGGAATGTTGTCCAGCTTTAAATTATTGGAGTGAAGGTGTCTAACTACTAAACAAAAAAAAAGCTGTATCGGAGACATAAACAATGGTATGGATGGGGAATCCATCTTCATTACTGCTTTTCCTTTACTTCATTCCTGCCAGATAATATCAATCCATTGCTGCCTAAAGCAGCTGTGTGTGGCTTTAACCTGTCTCAACCATCCTTTTTGGCTTGAAATAGAGAAAGGGACATTAATTTTGTAAAGGTTATCATGCTTATTATTTGATTTTTGTTTGCTTAAGCAGAAAGAGAAATTTGACTGAATTTAGTCTGAGTTTTTTGGATTTGTATATAAGGTTTTGAGGGAAAATAATATATAACTTCTGAAACAATTACATGAAAACTTAATCAAAATGCAACTTAAAGGCAAATATAATATTACAAAGAACTTAGATTATTACCTAAAATCTGCTCTTAAAAAGAATGAGCTTGTTTCTTGCTCTCTCAGAGTTTTCAGAAGCTCTCAGACTTGTCTACTTGAATGAACAATCTATTCTATGTGAAGATAAGTCTCAGTCTTCCATCCGCCATCCATTTTTGTAACCCATTCATCCATCTGTTTGCGAAAGCTTGGATGAGAGGATCCGCTGCCAATTCCAGCAGCATCGGGTTCAAGGCATCAGCAACGCTGGGCAGAACTGCAGGTCATTACAATTAGCAGACCCCGGCCGCACAAAGTTAAACTGGTGTCAATTAACTAGGCAGGCACATCTGTGCAAGGCAAAATTGAAGACCCGGTGAAAACCCTACCTACACATGGAGAAAACTTGGTCACTACACAAGGAAATATTAATTTTCAGGCAAGTACTAGATCTCCTAGAGCTGCAAGGCATCTTTAACTTTGAAATGGTATTTATGATTGTTTCAGTTCACTTGATCTTGCTTTGCTTACTTTGTTTTCGTAACAAATGCATCATCTATTTATGGTCTGTATTACTCAAGTTTTACTTCCAAAAATGCATCATTTTTTATGGGATGCATTATTCCCATCATATTTTAAGAAAAGCTATTTACCAAGGATTCAGGTCAAGCAAGAAGCCATAAAGGAAACGTTGCCCAACTGCAGAAAAGACTCTGTCAGGTGAATTGAGAATCGAGTGCAAATTTGAACATCATCATCGTCATCATTGGTTATTGGAGATTATATCTGCTTAAATGTCTTAAAACTCACACATCAAAAGAAGCCCACAGTTGATTAGCATCATAAGGAATGTATCTATAGACGGACATGTGCCGTATCTTCGGGAAAGAAAACGACCCTTAGCATCAGTTAAGGGCGCTATTGTGGTTTAAATTTTAATTATAAAATACTGAGATCCCCATGATGTTGAATTACTTGCAAATACAGCCACACATTAAAACAAACCAAAGGGTTATTGTAGTCCTGCCTCGAATGATGGGTATCAGCATTCCCCTTCTACAAGCATATTGCTACTTTTCAAAACAAATTACAAATTAGAAGGTTGCCAGTACTGTGGAGAAAAGAACCTTTCTAAAACTCGAAAAAAGTACATTTCAAATACTAGGAATTCTCAATTTGACTCCATGAGGACATAAATAATTACAAAACTGATTTAATAATTTCAGTATTGGTCTGTTTTTATTAGATGGAAAGCTAAGAGATTTCCACTGTGGCATTTGTTCTGAATTCGTATGCACCATTGACTCAAATTAATTTTCGAAGGTAACAAGTTTAATACTGGCTTTGAAGAAATCCTGTCTAAACTGGTTCATATATTTAAGACGGTGGTGGCTGGGGGGTGTTTATGCGCAACTGCCTTACAGACCCATTGAACCTGATGTAATCCCCAAACCAGTTGAGGATGTTACGTATTTTCAGTTTAGCCCTTATTGACATGTGTACTGTACTGGTCAGTCGCAGTATGGTTAGCATTAAATGATTGGACAAATCAAAATCCATAGGACTTTATTAATTGTATAATATCATGTTTATTTACTTTGGAGCAGCACTTAAAAAGATTGCAATGATTCCATCCCTCAGAAGCAGGGGAAATTGATAATCGATAAACCTTTATAAGCCGCAGCAGTATTTGTAGCAGAATCTTTGTATTCTTGTGGCATCCTTCTCAATTTCCATGCCGCTCTTTCTGGCAGAGTCATGAAAAACCGGAGCTAAACTCACCTGCATCAGACTCAGGTCTATGTATATATTTATAGCAATAGGAATACATAATTCATAGGCAAGAGATCATCAAGGTTCAATGGTTGGTGCTAGCAGGTTAGACTTTCGTGACTATCGGATTCTGAAGTTTACATGACCCCGTTTTTATCATATTAAGTTAATGGGATGGTTCAAAGTGACCAAACTCCGATGATAAACCCAAGGTTTGTTTCTATCTTTCACCAAAAATTACAGAGTGCGCTTCAGATTTCAGATATTCTGTACTACAATAAGCAGAAAAAGAATGAGTAAAATTGGTCCATGAGGATGAGTATTATGTGTGCTCAGCTATGGGATGCATTTCAGTCCAGATTGGACAACAGCAACCGGGACGCTGACATCACATGACCTTTAAAGGTAAAATAAAAGTGTTTTCGGGAAAAAAACAACAAAAGATACCATAACATTCTCAAGTCCGCTTAACCCAATCCAATGTATACATGGATGAAAAGATAAATGATTACTAAAAATTACTTCAAGTCCAGTGATGCTATAAAGTGCAACTCACATGACACAGATTTGCTATTCTTTTTAGATTGTATTGTAGTTGGATTAACGCTACATATAAATTCTCAGCTACCAGAGATGTTTCAGATTCTGTTAGGGCACGTGATAATGCGCAGCGCAGAAATTAGGCATAACAGTGCTCTCTCTAAATAAGCCTTATTGTGCAGACATAGAGAAAGGAAATGCTTACATTGATGCTGAATATTATAATTCTCTTATTATTGTTGTTGTTGTTGTTATCTTCTCAGGTTTAATAAATCAATATTATAACAACTTGAACTGCTGAAACTTATCCTGAGGGGGGAACTGGGACTGGGTTTATTACATGAATCCTTAACATGTATTCTTATCCGGTAATCTTATCTTCCCGATAATACAATTGTTTCCGTTTTAGTCACCCACACGTGCCCATCAGTGCAAAAAAAAAAACACACCTTCTATATAACATGCCCCGAGTGTAGATATGTGTCTTTCCTGTCAGGTACTGGCTGGCCCATGTCAAGCTTTCATTTCAGACTTGCACTCAGTGCTGTTAAGTCAGACATTGGCACCTGCGCTCTTCTCTGCGCTGAAGAAATGGATTAGAAAAAAAAAGTCTCCAATAAACATAAAATATGTCTGTAAAGAGTTTAAGCTATTTTATGAACTCTTCATTATGGATCTTACTTTCTTTACATGATTAGAATCTAGTCAAAAATGACACTCGCTGTCAAAACAGACTCGGATGGTCAGGGTAAAGAAAATGACTTACATGTCCACAGCGATAGCCGTCGTAGAGTAGATTCTGGCAAAGACGGCGGTGATGGGGAAGAAGTTCTGAAACTTGCAGTATGCTTGGCCGAAGTACCACTCATTATGAAGGGCATATATAAAATTGATCAGAGTGTTGAATACCGCCATGGAGGCATCGCAAAAAGCCAAATTCAACAAAAAGTAGGCCTAGTTGGTCACAGTCCTCATCCGTTTGTGTGCCAAAATGATCCAAATGACAATCAAGTTGCCTAAGACTGCTGAAGCCACTATAGATCCATAAGCAATAGACCACAGTCCGATTTGCCATGACGCCTGGAAGAATTGACTGGATAACTTTTCTAAAATCTTTGAAGGTGCGTTGAATTGGATAGACAAGTTTAAAGGCTGTATGTTTGAACACATTGTTATGCTAGTTTTTTAACAGGGCGAATAGTTTCAATATCTATTTCAATTTCAGAATCCTTTCCAGTTTGTTAACTGCAGCCGACAAGAATGTTTATAAGGATTAATCCATGTCTTCGGCAATGAAGTCTCTTAAAACTGAAGATGAACAGGCGGGGTTATGTGCGCTAGAGTGGAGTTGCAGCACTTCTGACACACATGTGAATCTAAGCACCGTAAATAGTAAGCCTGAGATGCTCCGCCCCGCCTCCGTCCTTCCAGGCATGGAGCGCGCGCATAGCGGCTCATGCACGCACTCACCTTGGACTCCTGATCTCTGCTGCAAATTCAGCGCTGAGAGTCGGCATTATTTTTTCACGAGATTACTGTCAGTAGGGCTCAGTTGTTTCACTATAATATCTGTTTATGGAGTAATTGATTGGTCTGTTGCTATTTAAGAAAATACACACATGCAGCGAATTAACGTATTGATAACTGCACAATTAAAAAAATGATCAGACGCAGTCACAAAAATCCCAGTAAATGCTTCGTCTTTATGTTTTTTTTTTTTTTACCGTGTGTAACGGGTACCGTAAAATACAAAGCACATATTCAGACAGTTAACAGTAACACTAATTAATTTTCCAAAGCTACAGTGAAGGTTTTATTATTGTTTCGGCATTTAGTGAAACCCTTCAGATGTAGCCAGTATAATCATTTAAAAAGTCAGCGATAACATTTTTGTTTTCTAACTCATTTAAAAAATCTATCCACCCTTTCACTAATTCATTGCCCGAAATTTGCTCATGCAATTAATCATTGTATATAAAGGGTTTCAGCTAAAGAATTCTGCACGATAATTAACGATGCTGCATGGGGAATCACAATATGAAATATTTCTTAATACAAAAGATGACCAAGCATGTATTTTACTGGTTGAAATTTTGCATTTTTAAAGTCATTTTCATTTTCTAATTTAATCTTTCATGATAATTTAAAGTGAAGTGCTTTTTGATTAAGGCACTACTCTATACTAAAGCTCAGATCCAGTGCCAACTTCATCTGAAGCCTGGGTCTCCAGCATTTCGATGACATTTCCTCCATATGAGCACTTTAGTGCACTAAGGTAATGGCACTTTATTTCAGACTGCAAGGAAATGAAAGGTGGCTTTTACATAACCAATTACTTGGCCACCTCCAATATTAAATCCACTGTACCTCTCTTAGCTGAGTCACAGTATTTGGGAAATGGGTGTTTTCAGCTACAGTGTAACTGCCTGAATTCTGTTTCTGACCAGATTTAACATTAGAAAAGACCACATTTATGTTTCTAAACATTAATTTTGTAGAAATGAAATATTAAAGAACTTTCCATATTTGTTACCCTAACATAATAAGCAACAAACACATTTTATTCTAAAAAGTTGTCTGCTTTGTGAGTGAGCAAAGCAACAAAAGGCAATGTACTTATCCTTTATTAGGAAGATATCTTCTACACACAAATTTTGATGGAGGAAGAGGATTCAAGATGTCCTGCCCAAGATCTTCTGAAGAAGTGCAAGGAAACAGGTAAGGCTATAGGGTCAGAAACAAACAGAATGCAGCAGATTAGAAATACATCATAATGATGTGTTGTATTGCTATCACCTGCATACAACCCTTTACAGCCTGGAGAAGTCTTGATGGAAGTGGTCTTCATGGAAGAGTTGTTGCCAAAAATGATTCCCCTCAGGTGAAAACAAAGCCAAAAGACTTGCTTGCGTACAAAACATGGAGTACTTGAACATTAGCAGCAAGTGCTCTTTGACTGATAAGTCAAAATTTTAAATGTATTTCTCAGAAAGGAGTTTGTCCATAGAAGAGCTACATAAATGTCTGGCCAACAATAAAGCATGACAGAGATTCCCTGAAGGTTTTCAGCTGCACTTCTTCAAACAGAATTGGGATCTGGTCAGAATGAATGAGATTCTCATTCATGTGAATTGCAGGCAGATTCTCATTCATCCATCATCTCTGATCATTCTCAATGCCATTTTGTAGCAGGACGATGACATTAAACTTATATTCAAGGTCATATGCAATTATCTTCAGAAGAAAGGAATACAAGAAATTGTGCAACCGATCGTATTGCCTCCAAAGTGCTCTGATCTCAACCTTATCAGAGCTTTCTGGGATAACCTGTACCATTGGTATTGTTCTGGAATGTTGTGAGGGGTGGAATCATGCTTTTCTGGGACTTTAGCCCCTGACCTCAAGTGTCCAGTCCCTAATCAATTGGAACTCTCCTGCCTACCCATCCTGAAGTTAGGCCTCTAGACCTTGATTAGGAGAGACCAGCCCATATTCCTCCTGTTCCAACTGTGCACTTTATGGGATACCTATGAGGTAATGTATTTATCAGATAGGGGGATAATCTCCTAATAAGTGCTGAAGCTAGCAATGCCCCTGATGTGGAAAGACAGAAGTAGGAAAGACAGCCAAAGTCTGCAAAAGAAGTGGAGAAAGTTCTCTGAGATTCTCGAAACAACCAGTTGATTTTCCAATAAAACAGCATAACATTGATATCTAGTAGAATTCATGCAGTTTTAAAGACAAATGGTGGTCACACTAAATATTGATTTGATTTAGTGTTTTGCAGTTTTCACTCTTTGTAGAAATTTTTTTTATATTTTCATTTAATTGTTTTTGAGAATATCTCCAAGTATCATATTAGCTACTTGGGATTTCATGTCATTTGAATTCCAGCCTATTCACTGTCTGCAGGTAATTTATATATTCCCATAGTATAAGTGCAGGTTTTACCTTAGTAACCTGGTTAGACATTGAAAAAAATTGTCTAATGTGTTTTGCAAAGGAGAAAATTAACTCTGTTAATAAGCAAATGAAAAATGTACAAAACATGTTATAGTGGAAAGAGAAAGGATCTGTCCAACTCTTCCACATCTCCATTCTCACCTGTCTTGAATTTTTGGTAGTGGCCAATAGAATAAGATTTGGAATGGCAGACAGTTTTGAGCCCACACAGCTCACAGAAGCAAGGTTAGAAGTCTAGCCCATTTAATGTCAAAATGTTGCATTCTCTCTGTGACTGTGCAGGTTTTCTCCTTATTACCTAGACTTTTCCCCAAATTCTACAGACATTTGTGTTTGGTTAATTTATGACACTAAATTGGTCCATTTTATGTATGTCTGCATGAGCTGCAATGAATTGATGCCAAAAAAATTAAATTGAAGCTAAAGAAAAATCTAGAAACTGAATAGCTCCTATGTACTAAAAGCTATGAAGGCAGTTTCAAAGAAAAGTAAAAGCTGCATTATTATTAATTTCAGAGAGTGGAGGCATAGA
The DNA here is from genome assembly GCF_016835505.1 of Polypterus senegalus. NCBI lineage: Eukaryota > Metazoa > Chordata > Cladistia > Polypteriformes > Polypteridae > Polypterus > Polypterus senegalus. The sequence continues at coordinate 96,894,787 of NC_053160.1, forward strand.
GGCTGGCACTCTGATTAAAGGAGTAGTTCAATTTAAACAAAAGACTGGCATCAAACTAACAAACTGAAATGAAAGTCACTGTAGACCCCAAAGATGAGAACTGGGCACCTCTATTGTAATATTTTTGTACTAGCTTATGATCATGATAATTGTAAAATGTTTATTAAAAGTAATATTTTCATCTAGTTTGTAAACTACCATTTAGAAGTGTCACCACATCTTGGAATGTGGTCCTCAGATTGACTCCTAACTGGGACAGTTTCTGACTCATGGTTACATATTTATCTTATACTATTTTTCTATTAAGTTAATTTTTGTTACAAATTGTGTATATGAAATTAATTGACCTCACAACCCAATCAAATGTTGACTTTTCCTATGTAGTAAAGTAGCCCCAGCCATTCATGGTTCTGACCAGGAAAAATTGGTGTAAGCCACTAGGGGACGCACCGCCACAATAACCCAAACACAAACAGACAGGAGACAAGTTTGCAACACACCTTACATTTATTTACAGTTTTCTCACCAGTCGACAATAGAGATAAGCACAACGCAGCACCACTAACACCTGGAGTGGAGTCCTACTCCCTCCACGCCTCTTCAGGCTTTGTCCTCTCCTCCTGACTCTGGCCTCTCATGGATTGAGGCGGCTACTTTTCATATGGCCCCTGGATCGACTCCAGGTGCCTAACGCGCTTCTTCCGACTACACTTCCGGGTGTGGTGGAAGCATGACCAAACAAGGCCCTGGAAAGGTCTATGCGCCCCCTGGCAGTGGCCAAAGAGTCCAACAGTGTTGGGCCTCCATGCTCATAACCCGTGGCACTGCTGAAAACCAAGGGGGCTGCCCTCTATCAGCCCAGGCAAGAAACTGTCCCAGCAATCCTCTTTCCCCAAGTCCTTCCATAGTTTGGGCATTCTGGCCAGACAAGGGCCCCGGCCATCCACCACAGTGGGCAAAAAATTAAATGCATATAAATTGATGATGAACAAACATTAGATGGAAGAAAAGAAGCTCTTTCAAGGTTAACTGTTCAGTGATTTGTTGTTTCTGCCTAAAGCTAGCATCACATTATTTGACTGACTTCTAGTCAGAGAGGATTTCTAATTTGACAACTGCAGTTGCTCATCTCGTTGCCTGAGGATGTTAGATTACAAGACTACAAATCACAGGGGACTACAAATTAGATGATTCCCTGGTTCCTTTCCAGTACAGGTTCAAATTTCTAACCCATTTTACTGACAGCCAATAACATGCTGCCATACAGTACAGCTATTTTTATTCTGCCATAGTATGTAAAATGCAAGACAACAAACAGACAAACCTGACTTCTTGTTACGTGGTCCAAAATATTCAAAAGTCTTTATTCATCAGAATCTGAATCACATTTATTGGCCAGGTATGCACGCATACAAGCAATTGGACTCCAGTTTTGGTGATTCACCAAAGTATAAGTTACATAATTGACATACACACACACACATATATACTGTATATTATATATATATATATATATATATATATATATATATATACAGTATATGCATAGTATGTATGTATATTTGTACATAACATTCTCAGATCTACTCATTCCAATTCAGGATCATGGGACAACCAAGACTATCTGAGCAGCATGGCAAGGATACGGGGCAAGAACCAGCCTTGGACAGGACATCAGTCAATCACAGCACATGAATCTACATTTATCCTATTATTCAAATTGTTCAGAGATATCCTGGGTGCACACTAAAATCGGAAGTAGCTTGGAATCTGACTAGAGTCCACGATTCCCCCTTCTCATTAGCACAATCTTCTGAAATGCCTGAAACCTGTTCTAAACTGTCTTTGCAGATGTTGACACTTGAAAAATGATTGTCATTACTTAAAAAATATATATTATTATAGTTATTAGTCACATTTTGCTTCTTGAAGAAAGAGGTTCTTGGACTGAATTATTTCTGGAAGAAATTTATTTCTGACTGCAGAATATGCAGTGCAGGATTTGCCAATATTTGTAAATAGTTTTTTTTTTATTATCCTGCATATAGTTATTTATTTTTCAGTGTGTGTGTCATGGCAGGACTGTGCAATGATGCAATGATAATTTTTGCATGACTCCTTTTTTTAAATAATGTTTTTTACTTTGCATCCTTTTTTATTTTTTTGTAATAAAGGATAGTACTGTTTGTACCTTTTCTAAGTGTCTGTATACATTTCTATCTCACAACTGGTTTGCATTCAGGTATGATCTACTAGGAGCCCAGAATCCCAGATTCTTCTTAGAGTCCAGAAGCATGGGTTTCCACAATTTGGTTGCAGCAATGGGATACAAACCAGTCAGTGGTAATATTTTTGTTTGTAAGTGTACACAGACAAAAACAGGACAGTATTCTTCCCAAGAATATCCCTGAGGTCAGTATGACAGTCAAGACACAAGGAAAAAGCCCAGGCATGGCTCAGGTCACAGCAGGCTCCAGTTCAAGGGATGCTAGAGCTCTGGGGATGCTTTTGAGACAATTTATTGTAACCCAAGAGACCAAGGATCAGATGATGGAATAGCACTGTAAACATTTACAAACACCATATTACCCAGCTACTGTAGAAGGTGAACCAGGTGCAACAGCTACAATCTCCAGTGCAGTTCCTTACACTTGATGAGCTAGCAGAAAGGAAGATGCCTGTGTTGACATGGGATTTTCCCCACCTGATGCCCTGCCAGGAGTTTTATGACATCAAACACTTTCTGTCAACATTTGAGAGGATGGCAGTTGTATGTAAGTGGCTAAAGTCTGATTGGGTGTTCCATCTTCTCTGATTGCTAACAGGTAAGGCCAGAGTGGCATTTATAGCATTGACCACCGAAGAATCATTAGAATATGACTATTTTTCAACAGTTTGAAATAAATATTGAAACATATTGGCTTCATTTTCTCTTCTTAGAATGGAATGAGGGACACACTCCCAGAGAGGTACTGGCAAAATTAAGAGATCTTTGTGTGAAAAGGCTACAGCTGAGCAAGCATACAATTAAGCAGGTTATTTCTAGAGCAGTTGTTGGAGGTATTTGACTCCAGACTCAAGACCTGGGTGGAGAGGCATTGTCTGATGACTTTGAAGGAAGCCACAGACCAGGAGGAAGTGTTCCTCACAGCCAATCTACCTTGGAACCTGCCAAGAGAGATGAAAAAAAGAGCTTAACCTGGCTATATCCAAAGTTCCACAGGTATGTCTCAGGGTGATAGGGCTGTGGGGGATGCAAAACTTGCTGGAAGGGTAGACATCATTTGTTATGGTAGTAGTCAGATGGGACATATACATAGATTTTGCCCAGATAAGAAGAAGGAAATCAAGCAATACTTTTATCCTTGCCCTCTGCCTGATAGAGTTCCAGTGGTTATCAAGAAAGCAAAACTGGTCACGGTTAACCTGGCTGGCAGCCAATATGAAGCCATCATAGACACTGGGAGAACATAATTCTTGGTGAGGAAGGATTGTCTGGGTTTCTGGGCGGAGGAATAGGGACAGGACTTAAGGTTAAGGTGGGTGCATGGGGACAAAGTGACTTTTCCTAATGCAAAAGTGTTTTTGGTGATATCAGTACAGAGGTATGAATTGCAGAAGTTTTACCCTAAGGAAGATAAATGCCTCAAGTGTAGCCAAATGTTTTCAAGAATAGGAATCTCAAGGATGATATTAACAGCCCAGGGTTCCAACTTCACCTTAAAACTCCTGAAGCAATTGAATGGGTTATTAGACATAATGGGGTTATGCACCACACCTTATCACTTGCAAACAGATGAGTTCATCAAGTAGTTCAATAGTTTTATATTAATGGAAGGTGATGAAAAGACCTATAAAGCCTTGATACTTAGATTCTGCACTCAGCAATATATGACCGACAGGTAGGACTAAGTCTGAAAACTCCAAAATGGAAGTAATTGCTAAACTGCTTTGTTTCAAAGAGAGGAAAAGCTCTCAAAATTGTGAAAATGAAGAAAACAAAAGTAGCAGCTTTTATTAGCTCACTTTGACAAGTGCTTAAGTTGTTCTGAAAAAGTGCAAATATATTGTTTTGGCATGGAATATCATTAGTACAGTTAATAATTCTTTTTTTTTTTAAATTTTTATTAATTTTATTGCATTCCATACAAATCAATCAAGTTTTACATAAAGAAAATTTGAGATAAGAACAAATCGATCCCAACCCCTAAGAGAGAGAGCAAGCCAAACAGCATGATATTTAAGACCTGTAGACATACCTAAATTAATAGATTCTCTGTGCTTTATGAGATTATTTTAAAATATTACTGATTAGATACTGCCATGTTTTGAAAAAAGTCTGTACGGATCCTCTAACTGAGTATTTGATTTTTCCAATTTCAAATAGTATAACACATCAGTTTCCCACTGACTTAAAAGAGGAGAGTTTGGGTTCTTCCAGTTTATCAGGATAAGTCTGCGTGCCAAAAGTGTAGTGAGTGCAATCACAGTTTGTTTGTCATTCTCCATTTTAAGCCCATCTGGAAGAACACCAAACACAGCTATTAATGGGTTAGGAGGGATTGTGAGTCCAAGGCTGTCTGAAAAGTAATTAAAAATATTTGTCCAGAATGATGTTAATTTGGTGCAGGCCCAGAACATGTGACCCAGTGAGGCTGGAACTAGTTTGCAGCGTTCACAGGTTGGATCATGCCCTGGAAACATTGTAGAGAGTTTTAGTCGAGACAGATGTGCTCGATATATAATTTTGAGTTGTATAATTGTATGCTTTGCACATATGGAACTCGAGTGAATTCTCTGCATTGCTACTTTCCACTCCTTTCCTGATATATTAATTGAGAGATCTCTTTCCCAGTGACCTTTTGGATCTTTGAAAGGGAGGGATTGTAAAATGATTTTATATATTGTAAAGATGGTATCTAAGTCCTTGAGATTGAGCAATATTTTTTCCAGCATGGATGTGGGTGCAAGATTAGGAAAATCTGGGAGGTTCTGTTTAACAGTTCCTGATTTGAAGATAGTGAAAGAAATGTGTAGTTGGAATGTTAAATTTGGAATGTAATTGTTCATAGAATGCAAAGACGTTGTCTATATAAAGATCTCTAAGCAAGTTAATTCCAATTTTTTTCCAGATATTAAAAACTGCATATGTTTGCGAAGGTTGAAAGAGGAGTTTTTTTTGCAGAGGTGCCACAGATAGAAGCTTCTCCATCTTAAAATGCTTTCTACATTGGTTCCATATTCTAAGTGAGTGGAGCACAATTGGGTTATTAGTGTATTGCCGATAACATGTGTTTATTGGAGCACAGAGCAAGGAATACAAAGAAGTACTGCAGGATTTTACTTCTATTGCGGACCAAGTCTGTGTATGTTCTTCTATTTGTGTCCAGCTTCTTATCACCTGTATATTTGCTGCCCAGTAATAAAACTGGAAGTTTGGTAGAGCCATGCCGCCTTCTGCCTTTTGTCTTTGTATAGTCGCTCTTTGGATGCGTGGATGTTTTGAATTTCAAATAAATGAGGTTATTGCTGAATCTAATTGCTTAAAGAATGATTTATTAATGTATATTGGAATGTTTTGAAATAAAAAAGGACCTTAGGAAGAATATTCATCTTAACAGTGTTAATTCTTCCAGCTAGTGTGAGATGAAGGGTTGACCATCTGTGCAAGTTTTACTTGACTTTTTCCATGTAGATTGCGACATTTTGCTGATAAAGAGCTTTATGTTTATTTGTGATGTTTACCCCTAGGTATATAAACTGTTCTGCAATGATCAGGGGTCCTCAATTACGGTCCTGGAGAGCCGCAGTGGCTGCAGGTTTTTGCTCCAACCCAGTTACTTAATAAAAAGCATTTATTGCTAAAGTAACACTTCTGCTTCACTTTAGTGATTTTGAGCACTTATTGCTTAATTTTGTCTTAAACAGCTATTTTAATTGCTCCTTATTTTCAATAACATGCAAATGACAAGAGAGAGCAACATTTCTCCATTTAGCTTATTTAAATTTACACCTGTGTGTATTTATCTGCACTATTGGGTTTAATTAAATACTTGGAAGAAAAATGAAGAGAAAAATGTGAAGGACTGAGAATTACTCGTCCATTTTAGCCTTCAAATCATTTGCATGATAGAAAGGGAAAGAAAATCTAGGATATGAGAATGACCTGGCATAGCAGAGTTAATTTAATTTCATAGCTTGTTAGTGCTTTATTGGCAAGAATTGCTTTCTAATTAAGCAACCAGGTCAGAACAAAAACCTGCAACCACTGCGGCTCTCCAGGACTGTGATTGAGGACCCCTGGCAATGATAAAAGGTAGAGTATCTAATCTAATATTATATGTTGGAGAATTCACTGGAAAGAGTGCACTTTTATTCAGATTAATTCTGAGGCCAGAGATCTTTTGAAATTCTATGAGTGCTGTTAGGACTGCAGGCACAGAATTTTCTGGGTCTGATATATACAGTACCATATCATCTGCATATAATGAAGTTTTCTGTTCCAGTCCTTCTCTGCTAATCCCCTTTATCTGATCAGTATTTCGACAATGTATTGCCAGTGGTTCAACGACAATTGCAAACAACAGTGGTGACAAGGGGCATCCTTGTCTAGTACCACGTTCTAGTTTAAAGTAATCTGAGCAAATGTTGTTGATGCAAACTGAAGCTTCTAGGTTAGTATACAGTAATTTGATCCATGTACAAATATTCGGGCCAAACCCAAACTTCTCCAGTGTAGTAAAAAGTTATTTCCATTCAATCATGTCGAATGCTTTTTCTGCATCCAATGATAATAATATTTCTGGGGTGTTTGATTTAGTTGGTGAGTATATTACATTAAACAGGCGTCGAAGATTTGAAGATAAGTGTCGGCCCCTAATAAATCCAGTTTGGTCTTGTGATATTACTGAGAGGAGCACTTTCTCCATCCTTCTAGCTATGATTTTAGAGAGTATTTTAACGTTGTTATTCAGAAGTGAAATTGGTCTGTATGATGCACATTGTAATAAATCCTTATTTTGTGTTGGAAAAACGGTGATTACTGCTTGGCGAAAGGTCTGAGGAAGAGATTGGTTATCTCTGGCTTCTGTAAATGTTGCTAATAGGAGAGGAGCTAGCTGAGCGGAGAATTTCTTGTAAAATTCTGCAGGGTAGCCATCAGGGCCTGCTGCTTTCCCGCCTTGGAGTAACTTTATAGCATCTAGTAATTCTGATAACGCCAGAGGTTTCTTAAATTCCTCTGCACTAAAGTATCTATTTTTGGTATTTGTAATGTATCCAGAAATGCATTAGATTGTGTATTGTCTTCTTTAAACTCAGTAGTATATAAGGATTTATAGTAGTCTCTGAAAGTGTGCATTATATTTTTGTGGTCGAGGATTTTAACTCCATTCGCGTTGGTGATTACTGAGATTGCGTTGCGCACTTCTTGCTTGTGAATTTGTTGAGCTAAAAGCTTATTAGCTTTCTCTCCATGTTCATAGTAATGGTGTCTGGATTTATAAATTAGTTGTTCAGTTTCTTTAGTTGTCAAGAGGTTTAGTTCTGAATATAGAGCCTGCCTTTTCCTATGTAGAGTCTCGCTTGGTAGTCTGGCGTGTTCTTCATCTATTCTAGTAATTTCGCTTTTTAACTCTGCTACTTTCTTGGCTTCGAATTTATTTCTGTGGGAAAGATATTCGATTTATTTGGATATAAATTCCATATAATTCTCGTCTGCTAATAGAAGCGGGTTGAGACGCCATCAGCGGGGTGAGTGCATGGGGCTTAGTAATTTTAGCTCCAAGATCATAGGTGCATGGTCAGAAATAACAATAGCATCGTATTCGCAAGATTTAATCATAGGCAAGAAGTTATTATGTATAAAGAAGTAATCAATCCTTGAGTAGCAATGATGTACTGGTGAGTAGAAAGAATATGTTTTTGAGTTTGGGTTTAAAAACCTCCAGGGGTCTGATAAGTTGTGGTCAGTTATAAACTTTGTAATTATCTTTGCGGTGTTAGATGCCGTTCCCACTGTGAAAGAAGTCCTATCTAAAAGTGGATTTACTATTAGCAACATTTACAGAAGCCAGAGATAACCAATCTCTTCCACAAACCTTTCGCCAAGCACTAATCACTGTCTTCCCAAAACAAAATAAGGACTTATTACAATGTGCATCATACAGACCAATTTCACTTCTGAATAACGACGTTAAAATACTCTCTAAAATCATAGCTAGAAGGATGGAGAAAGTGCTCCCCTCAGTAATATCACAAGACCAAACTGGATTTATTAGGGGCCGACACTTGTCTTCAAATCTTCGACGCCTGTTTAATGTAATATACTCACCAACTAAATCAAACACCCCACAAATATTATTATCATTGGATGCAGAAAAAGCATTCGACATGATTGAATGGAAATACCTTTTTACTATTTTGGAGAAGTTTGGGTTTGGCCCGAACATTTGTGCATGGATTAAATTACTGTATACTAACCCAGAAGCTTCAGTTTGCATCAATAACATTTGCTCAGACTACTTTAAACTAGAACGTGGCACAAGACAAGGATGCCCTTTGTCACCACTGCTGTTTGCAATTGCCATTGAACCACTGGCAATACATTGTCGAAATACTGATCAGATAAAGGGGATTAGCAGAGAAGGACTGGAACAGAAAATCTCATTATATGCAGATGACATGGTACTGTATATATCGGACCCAGAAAATTCTGTGCCTGCAGTCTTAGCAGCACTCACAGAATTTCAAAAGCTCTCTGGTCTCAGAATTAATCTGAATAAAAGTGTACTCTTTCCGGTGAATTCGCAAGCATATAATATTAGATTAGACACCCTTCCTTTTATCATTGCAGAACAGTTTAAATACCTCGGGGTAAACATCACAAGTAAACATAAAGCTCTTTATCAACAAAATTTCGTCGTCTGCATGGAAAAAATTAAACAAGACTTGCATAGATGGTCAACCCTTCATCTCACACTAGCTGGAAGAATTAACACTGTTAAGATGAATATTCTTCCTAAGCTCCTTTTTATTTCAAAACATACCAATATACATTAATAAATCGTTCTTTAAGCAATTAGATTCAACAATAACCTCATTTATTTGGAATTCTAAACATCCACGCATCAAAAGAGCGACCTACAAAGACAAAAGGCAGAAGGCGGCATGGCTCTACCTAACTTCCAGTTTTATTACTGGGCGCAAATATACAGTCGATAAGAACCTGGACACAAATAGAAGAACATACACAGGCATGGACCGCAATAGAAGTAAAATCCTGCAGTACTTCTTTGTATTCCTTGCTTTGTGCTCCAATAAACACACGCTATCGGCAATACACTAATAACCCAATTGTGCTCCACTCACTTAGAATCTGGAACCAATGTAGAAAGCATTTTAAGACGGAGAAGCTTCTTTCTGTGGCACCCTGCAAAAGAACCACCTCTTTCAACCCTCACAAACATATGCAGTTTTAATATCTGGAAAAATTTGGAATTAACTTGCTTAGAGATCTTTATATAGACAACGCCTTTGCATCCTATGAACAATTACATTCCAAATTTAACATTCCAGCTACAAATTTCTTTCACTATCTTCAAATCAGGAACTTTGTTAAACAGAACCTTCCAGATTTTCCTCATCTTGCACCCTCATCCACGCTGGAAAATTATTGCTCAATTTCAAGGAGTTAGACTCCATCTCTACAATATATAAAATCCTTTTACAATCCCTTCCTTTCAAAGATCCAAGAGGACACTGGGAAAATGATCTCTCAATTAATATATCAGAAAAGGAGTGGAAAGTAGCAATGCAGAGAATTCACTCAAGCTCCATATGTGCAAAGCATACAATTATACAACTCAAAATTATATATCGAGCACATCTGTCTCACTAAAACTCTCCAAAATGTTTCCAGGACATGATCCAACCTGTGAACGCTGCAAAAGCCCAGCCTCACTAGGTCACATGTTCTGGGCCTGCACCAAATTAACATTATTCTGGACAAAAATTTTTAATTACCTCTCAGACAGTCTTGGACTCACAATCCCTCCTAACCCATTAACAGCTGTGTTTGGGGTTCTTCCAGAGGGTCTTAAAGTGGAGAAAGACAAACAAATTGTGATTGCATTCACTACACTTTTGGCACGCAGACTTATTCTGATAAACTGGAAGAACCCAAACTCTCCTCTTTAAGTCAGTGGGAAACTGATGTGTTATATTATTTAAAATTGGAAAAATCAAATACTCAGTTAGAGGATCTGTGCAGACTTTTTTCAAAACATGGCAGGATCTAATCAGTAATATTTTGAAATGATTTTATAAAGCACAGAGAATTTGTTGATTTAGGTATTTTTAAAAGCCTTAAATTTTACACCGCTTGGCTTGCTCTCTCTCAAGGGTGGGGATCGATCTGTTCTTAGCATAATTCTTTTTTTTTTGTAAAAATGTGATTGCTATGTATTGATTGTAATAAAATTAATAAAAAAAAAAAAAAAAAAATAAAAATAAAAAAATAAAAATAAAAGTGGATTTAGAACACAATTAAAGTCCCCAGCCATTATAACTTTGAGTGTTCAGATTGGGAATGGATGCAAATAAATTTTGTATAAATTCCTTATCATCGACATTAGGTGCATAAACATTAATCAAGATAATTTTACAGTTAGATAAATCTCCCATGACCATTACATATCTCCCTTCAGGATCCAATACTACATCTGTTGCTACAAATGGGACTGTTCTATGTATGAGAATTCCCACACCTCTAGTTTTCTTTATAAAACTAAAATGGAATATTTGGCCAATCCAGTCTTTTTGCAGCCGGAACTGATCCTTGCCTAGTAAGTGGGTCTCTAGTAAAAATAATTTGTGATTCAAGCCGTTAACATTCCAGCTCACGAAATTAACTGTCCCATCATGGAGACATTGACTCTGAGTTTTTGATGTCATTTTATAGTCTTAACTGGAAGTGAGACAGCTTTGGCCTTAATTTCCTATTTCCCCTACAGTTGTTGCCATGTAGCTTATTTTTACATTGGTAGTTATAATTATAAAGATTAAGAGGATAGATTAGGTATAGATCAAGCCTGCTCTCTTTCTCCCCCCCTACCCCCACCTCCCTTTTGCCTCCCCAAGTGAGGCTAGAACCCACTTCACACAGTCCCAGTCCTCTGACATACTCAGAGACAGAGCACGTCCTAAGCAAAACAAGCCCCACGCAGCGGTGTTTTAGGATTAAAAGATAGAAATATCTATTACCAATATAGTTTAAAAGAAAAAAAAAATGTGCATTTAAAATATATATAGTTTTCAGCAATCTTAGTGCATTAAGATAATACACCCAGACAATAAACCCGGGGAAAAGTGTTAGAAATTTGTCCAAAATAAGCATAACATGTCTTAATGCAATAATAGCAATAACCATAAACCAAGGGTTTGATGTTGAACAGTCTCGTTTAGAGTAGAGATAAAATAATTAGCTGAAGAAAAAAAAAAGGAAAGTAATTAAACACAATAAAACATAGACAGATAGCGCCCTAGTAATACTAAATAATAATGAAAATATATGATGATAAAAACCCGTATTTTAAACAAAAAGATCAGACAGTAAATTATTAGTCCTTGCTATATCATTAACGACCATGACTCACTATTATGTATCAGAATAGTCCCGGGATCAGCTTTCTTAATTCCTTTTCTGCTTCTTCCTTGCTAGTGAAGAAATAGAATTGACCTTGCAATTCAACTTTCAGTTTGGCTGGATACAAGAGGCTGTATTTGACGTTGGCTTGCCATAACCACTGTTTAATGTTGTAGAAGGCTGCGCGTTTAGTAGCTGTTGCTGGAGAGAAGTCAGGGAAGATATGAATGCGGTTATTCTCACATATAATGTCTTGCTTGTCTCTGAGGAGTGCCATCACCTTTAGCTTAAATGATAATCTTTCAAAGCGAAAACTAAAAGATCTGGATCGAACGGTATTTGATCCACGTACGTGGTAAGCAGCTGCTATCTCAGATTCTGCTTTAAAGTCCTCCCCGATTATTTTAGAGAAGAGTTCAGCTGCGAATTTCACTGGGTTTGGACTTTCTCGATTTTCAGGCAGACCTTTAATTCTGACATTATACCTTCTACTTCCATCTTCCAAAGCAGCCAGTCTGACTCCGAGTTTTTTGCATTCGGAGCTGACATTTTCTGCTTTTTCTTTGGCACTGATAGCTACATTTTCGGCTATTTCAATCCTAGTCGTGAATGTCTCCTTGAGATCCTCCAATTGATCAGTAAGCGTTTCAATTTTACCCAGCACCTGTCGCATCTCCAGTTGCATTTCTTGTCGCAGCCTTTCATTTGGCTGTTGCAGCATCTGCCGATGTGTTTCATTTGCTTGTTGCAACTCCAGCCGCTGTGTTTCGTTTGCTTGTTGCAACTCCTATTTCAATTCCAGCAACTCCTGTTTCTATTCCTGTCTCAGTCTCTCATGTGCCTTTGCCCTTGCTTTCTCATTTGCCTTATCAGTTTTCTTTATATCTTGTATGAGCTCAGCGAACATCACCTGCAGTTTAGACATGTCAGTTGTGCTTTCTTGTACCGTAGGTGAAGCCTCAGGCTGTACTGTAGCCGGTGTCCTCGCTATTCCCGGCTCGCGTGGAGTAATTGAAATCGCGGACTGTAAGGCCTTTTCCAGTTTCAGGTGTTCTTCTCCGATCGGCGAGCTATCGAGATCTGCACTCACGATCGTACATTCACTCCCCTTTTCACTCTCAGCCGGCGACGATGTAGCGGACTGTGGTCTCAAGGAGTCTGTACTTTCGCCCATCTGATCAAGGTCTCTCTCTGAAAGGCCGTATCTTGAGCTAGGGCTTGCTGATCTTAGCTTGGGTGCAGCTTTAGTTTTTGATTCTTTCGGACCCCCTTTCTTGTTGGCCATGTTTATACACAGTATGCTTACATATTCTGTAGCAGTCTCCTTGGGTTGAATAGATACAGGATATCTCAGGATAATAAGCAAATTATATGAAAAATAATACCGCTGCTAGCGGAGCTCCACTTCAGACGTCCATCTCTCGCATTGGACGAGACCAAGACCAGTTAATAATTCTTTGACTTTTTTTTTTTTTGCCATTGCTTATTTGTTCTTTGCCAGTGTAATATTGTCCAAGTAGCACTTCAGAATTTAAGACAGACAGTTTTTAAATAATCAACAGAAGTTAGGACACCTGTGCAAATTGTTTGCTTCAACTTGCAAGGCTTAATTTACTTTAATTGCTGCAGAACACCTTTGAAATGTCCTTATTTTCAGTTTTTGCTCACCTAAACTTTAAATTTAAACCTCTGGAAGTTTATCAATTACCTTCTCACCATTGTAAGTCATTCACTGCATTTCAACTGATTAAATTTGAAGAAAAACTGGAAAAATTAAGGTGTTCTAAAATTTTGACCGGTGCTGCATATCTTTGAGCCTAGAGTGCATTTATCTATCTATCTATCTATCTATCTATCTATCTATCTATCTATCTATCTATCTATCTATCTATCTATCTATCTATCTATCTATCTATCTATCTATCTATCTATTTGCTTGGATGAGCTAGGAGTGCATCAATTGACACTTTTTTTGGTACCATATTAAAGAGAACAATGTTTTCAGCAAAGCATAGTTTGTTCAGTTTTCATCCATTGATACTGACTATGAAGTCATCCTAGTCTTTCTACTGGATGATATTTTACAAGTGATAATGGTATCTCCGAGCATACTCCCATTTTGATGAGTATTGTGACAACTGGATGGTGATGCTGGTGTCATGGTAGCTGTCTTCCAGGACACAGACGTAGCATTTTCCATGTCCATTTTCATTTGTCCTTCTTCTTGTAGTGAAGTTTGGTGTTCAGAAAAGTGGCTTATTTGTTGCAGTATTAGTATTCGTACTGGTAGGGGCTGACCAGGGTTTCCCTGTAATGTCTCATTCCAACTTGGACATAGAAGTCACCCACAGGGAAGATCATATAGGTCAGAGTATAGGCGTTGACAAAGAGGATCTTTATACCTTCCAATTATTGGGAGTATGAGAGTGGTTTGATGAGAGAGGATCTTCATAATGTGGACAAGTACAGTGACTACCTTGGAGAGAATGAGTAACTCCTCCAATGACCCTATTATTTTCTTATCTAACCAGAATAAAGAGCTTACTGGTCCTCCACTTCAGGTGCCTCTCCTTGATTTTATATCTGCTTTAGAAAGACAATGGTGTATGTGATGAATCTGAGTTGTAAAATCTAAGTAAATAAAGTTGAATCATCTTTAGGAGAATAAAGAATATGCCAACATTGTGTGAAAGAAAAAACTACTTGCAAGCTACAAAGGTTTAAAAAACTGAGAAAGCTGTTTTGCTATAACGGCAGGTTATTCATACAAGCGTCTGTCATAAGACAGGGTGCAGTAAACTAACCTAGGACAATTTTCTTTTTAGGAACAAACCCATTAGACATAGGAAAAGATGACCTTTCCTTCTTTAGGACCCCATCTGCATCGTACACAAAATAGAAACGGTAAGCCGATTCACACAATGTAAGATGAAATGTTTAGATAAACATATTATGCTTCTTGATAAGTAAGGGGAATTGGGAGGGAGGAAAGAAATTAAAAGCCGATTGATAAAGGGGAACTTTGCTATTCTGCTTTGCAAAGCATGAATCCTGTGTACTCATCGGTGACTGAATAAAGACTGATTGATTGAACTATTCCTGTCTTCATCAGGGGTTACTTCCACAATTGCTAACAATTTCTCTAACTTGCTGATTGTTCTGTATATCTCTCTATTATAATAAAACAAAATCCTGGGAAGAGACGAGACTTTTTATTCTGGGACGAGACGTGACTTTTTCAGAGAGATACTTTGACGTCCCATGAGACGAGACTTTGTGCCAAGAGGTTTAACTATGCCCGGGCCGGATAAGAAAAAGAGTAGATGACAAAGTAGAACATCGTAAAGAATTCAAAAACATCAGCGAGACACATGTAGAGCAGGTTAGAGATAATGAAAGTAATAAAATTCGAAAGTCTCAAAAAAATGATAGTAAAGATCGCATTAGCACAAACAAATGGAAATTATTACTTGGTTAAATAATGGAACAGTGAAAAGAGATCAACTATATTGTTTGGATTTAAACTTTAAGTTGGAGACTTGTAGATTGTCTAATTCGTGTTGCCATGAAGGAAAAGTAGTGTTTCTTCCCAATGAAGAGGCGTATATACAAGAATTAAAAGATTTGTTGTTTGGTGAAAGTGAAACCCACATATGCAAGCAGCAGAGATGCGAAGTGGCTGGCGTGTAGCGCAGGCCGGGGAGGTTGGTGAGCGAAGCAAGCAGGGGGCAAAGCCCCCTTGTTATTAAATAAATAAATAAACATATATAATTTAAAATAAATTTATCTAACAAAGATGGCCAGGTTTAATACATTTTCAGGTGGATTAGAATAAAATTAGCAGGTCAGATTAGAATAACTCCGACTGTCATGTGGGTTTAATATGCCTTATTATTCTGCTGTATAGATTTAAAAAATGTCTAACTTTGTTTAAATCAGATACATACTTTAATTTTAAATTTTATATCAGAATTAAATTTTATATCTGGATAAAATCTCACATAAAGATATTTAAGTATTAAACTTTGAAACATCAAGTGGTATCTGGTGTTTTTTCTTATATTTGTTCTTTAATGATATTCCATGCCAAAACAATTAATTTGCACTTTTGAACAACTTAAGTACTTGTCAAAGCGATCTAAAAAAAGCTGCTACTTTGTTTTTGTATTGTGAAAAAACGCTTCATTTTTACAATTTTGAGAGCTTTTCCTCTCTTTTAAACATTGCAGGTTTGTAATTGTTTCCATTTTGGAGTTATCAGACTTAGCCCTACCTGCCGTTGTAATATATTTCTGAGTGCAGAATCTAAGAATCAAGGCTTTACAAGTCTTTTCACCACCTGCATTGATATAAAACTAAGGTTTTCCTTCTCTGCTGGAGTTATTATCTGTCACCCACAATCATAAAACTTTATTAAAGATTTCAAACTGCTCAGAATTTTCTGATTCATCATTTAACTGTTTGACTCTGTACTATGCCAGTATTGTGTCTTCCCCACAGAGTCATTGAATGAGAAATCTTCAGCATGCTCCTTATTTAATCTCACCTTCCAACACCTGTCTTCAATAACTGGCAAGCCTTTTTAAATTCACAGCTCATAAATAATAGAAGACTAACTTACATATCACCTATTTTGAGACTAAGATAAATTATATTGCTAAGGATTACACTTTGCATTACTAATTTATTATAATCAAGAGTGTAAGTTTTCTTCTACCCCAACAAATTCACTGTTAGGAAACTAAATTACAAATTTTAGACTTTACATTACTAAAACAGCACTTCTTGAGTGATTTTGGGCTATACAAAATAAATATTATCATATTGTATTGTGTGACCTTTAAAGCAGTGCACCCAACTTCTCTTAGATGGTCAGATACACTTACTGTAACACTTGTGAGGCACAAGTATCCAAGCAACAGTTAATGTTTTCCTGTCTACAACACAAGGGTGCAGACAGATGTTACTATTATGCATTAGCAGAAATGTCAAGTGTACATTACTATAAAAATATAGCTTGGTAACATCTTAGTTTAGGAACTGTAAAAGTGCAACTATTAGTAATTTACTGTTACATAACAAGACTTTACCAAAGGCTCCTTTTGGTGTTCATAACACTTCCAATGCATCAGTAAAGTGGCTATTCATACCTGTGCAGTGTGGTATTAGATATGCTAGTAAAACTGTTTATGAATATAAAGGATTCACAAGCCTTATGTTGAAGTATGCAAACTTCTTGAACATAATTTCATGCTAGAGTAGTAAGAGGACCTTACAAATAAACATTTCATGTAAAGAATAGAAGTCAGTATACATTCTTCTCCAATTTAATTAATCTCAGACATGTACACACTTCTTTCCTGACTTCCAAAATCTATATGGGAATTGATCATAGTTTTCAAATGACAGACTCTTTTGACCATGTGTTCTGGTTATGTATGCTTAAACCAACAACAATTTTTAATAATTTGTCAAAGACCATTCAGTTCATCATAAATTCCCACCCTTTAAAAACTCTACCACTCCAGTAATTGTTAAGCATTAAAAACTGCTGCAGTTCTCTTGATTTATTTAATTATTGCTTTATTTTTTCATTTGTATTTGATAACATTTACACATACTTTTTTCTTTAGTGGGGAAGGGAGAGTTTAAGGTGACATCCAATATATAGCTGTGAGTAGGTTATTAACTTATTTTTTGGCTGAAAATGTTGAAACTTTCAAAACAGTAATATTTAAAAAAAAAATAAAAGTCTGCCTCTATATATAGATCTGCAAACAGTAGCTAATTTGACTATAACTGACAGATAACCCTGTTCAGCTCTTGCTTCTTTCCAGACATAAGAAGTAACATTTTACTTCCCAAGAGCCAGGTTCCATTGCTTAGGTTTCATCCAGCGGAATTAGTCATGCACTTGTTCATCACTGGACTGAAACAGCAACAGACCCCAATGCCTTCCCCGTATGACAGAAGATTTTACATGTCTGTTCCACCTGCTTTTATTTTAGCTAAGATAAATCAGGTTTCAAGTGACCAGCAAGTGCTCATTGTTGAACACAGAAGGCTACACGTGTAAATGAAGTACATGCAAGAATTCATATCTAAATCTTTTCATGTAAATTTAAATTGATGCAATCAGCCACACTCTGCCTTAAAGGGTGTAAGAATATCCATAGAATGTAAGATGGACCTAAGATTTGTTGTAAAGTATTATCAGTAGTGGAGCTTCAAAAATACTGTAGCATTAATCAGAAGAAGACAGGAAGGTGTTTGCAGGAAATGCTTGATTGTATAGTGTAGTCACCACACAATTAGAAACACAATGACATTTAAGAAAGGGCTTAAAAGAAATGGACAACTAATATATGAAAAGAGAACATTTAAGTACAAGAACTCATACAACCCTAGAAAAACAAAAACAAGGTAAGTGTTTTTAGCATGCAATATGGTGTGGTGGTTAAAAAGAATGGACATTTAATTTCTCCATTCATTTTCTCAAGCCACCTTATCCAAATCAAGCATTGGATGGACTCAGAGTCTATCCTGGCAACAAAGGGAGCAAGGCAGGAACGTTCCTTTAATGCAATGTCAGTTCAGAATGGGACATATTTACACACCCACTTACTCTTGCCAAACTACATTGCAGACATAAGCGGATTATGCAAACGTCACACAGACAGTCACCAGGCAGGATTTGAACAGAGCTGTGAGACACCAGCATCAGCACGAAATTGCTCTTAACTTGTCAGTGACTAAAAGCAGAAATACATCAATTCGTTACTTTTCTTTTTTTGTTTCTCTCTTTCTTTTTATTTTTTAAACTGTTAGGTTCCTGAATCAGCATCTCCTAGTATACTTTATTATTACCAAGTTGTACCCAATGTAGCAATTCTTTCTATTCCTTTTAACATTCTTATAGTATTTTCCCCTAATATATACCTATATAAAACAGTCTTATTTAACCTAGTTTTTAATTTAGCCCATCTGCAGTGGGCTGGCACCCCGCCCGGGGTTTGTGTCCTGCCTTGCGCCCTGTGTTTGCTGGGATTGGCTCCAGCAGACCCCCGTGACCATGTAGTTAGGATATAGTGGGTTGGATAATGGATGGATGGATATATGCTGCATGTAAGCAAAATTCATATTGCTGGCTGTTTCATATAAGATGATGAGAGATAGTACAGTTTGCAAATTTACAGATATTTAGACAAAATATGATTGGTCAGAAAAACAAATATAAATAAAAAGATGGAATAAAGCCATGCTTATCTACTGTTAGTAGCTTTTTTCAGTATTTACTGACATCTTATCCTCATCCACATGTGCTAGATAGCATATAGATCCATAGAAATGAATCCCTGTCCCACCTTATGCTCAAAATGAACATTAATCACAACTGTCATGACCCTAAGCCCAGATGTCACATATTCCAGCTGCCCCTTTTCATTACAGTTATGTAACAACAAGGAAAAAATTCCATCTAAATAAAAAACTGTCAGTATGTTGACAGTGTTTATCACAGTAGATTAGTATAACCCTAACAACAGTAAAACTGCTTTAAGATGTGTTCAAAGAGAAAATAAATAAGAAAAAACAAGTATGATGCTTTTTCTTGTAGAAATGCCATACTTATAAAAAATGAGAAAATGTAAAAGGAAATGACGGATAATTTCCAGTTTTATTAGGCACCTTTGTACTGTAATTTTTCATTTGGATCTTAACATTGTGGGAAAACAAGATTCATTTGTCATTGAAGACAATGCAAGTCATGGCAGAAGACCCCCTGAGGCCAGAGCTGTTGTTTTGTTATTTTAATATTTTGTAATGTAGTTGTTTTAGAAGATAAGAATATGCTACAAATTCATAAAATCTAATCATAGTAAGAAGTGATTAGATTATAGTAGGAACAGTTTTATATGAGCATAGACTATTTGGAATGCATTAGTTAAATTGATATATGTTTTGAGATCTTAGGAAAACACAAGGGTAGTTTTACTTTTTGACAAAACTTTACATGAGAAAAACACTGTATTAATATTAACCCTATGATCATTAAATATGAATTTGTAAGAAAAAAAATCAATTGATGCGCTAAAGTTTTGTTACCTTACAGATTCAGATTCCAGTCCTTACCTGGTCATTCTCTGTATGTAAGCTAAATACTCTCCCCTTGTTTCTTTGGTTTTTTCTCCTGATCCCCTGTTTCTAATCCTGACACAAATGTTTCTGGTGTGCATTGTTATATTTTCATAATCAAGAAACGGGAAGATTTTTTTTTTTACCTGCATGACTAGATCTACAGAAAACTATGACTTTGTTAAATGCAGTTAGTCTCCAAAATGAGTCAAGTACTGTATATGCTAACCAACTTCAAGATTTATGGAGAAAGTATGATAATAATTACACTAAAATAAATCAGCTAATAACTATTAAGACTAAAATGTACAGCATTCTTTAAAAGTGGCATTACTGTAGTTAATTTCCATTTATTGGGAAATGTCAGTGTAGCAAAAACGAGCCACAATAAAGATGCCACAGTGTTTGAAACAATTTGGAAAGCAAACATTAAATATATCTAATTATGAGATTTCAACCGAAGATTGTGCTTCTCTCTTTTGTGGAGACTGGTTCTCTCACTAAATCATCTTTAAAATAGTAAACCGTTTTGGCTTCATCAGCAAAATTTATTTTACTAAAATTAAAAGCCAGAAAGATGGATCACTAATATTTTTTCTAAAACAACCTGGGTTTTATGCCACAAGATCAGAACTGGTATACTGTATATATAATCATCTTTTGTTTTTCTGACAACCTTAGTATTGTTACTTTTCATATTTCTCAATACAGATACATGCCTCGAAAATTATTTTTACTGAATTACTTATAGCCAAGTGGACATTAAACTAATGGTTATCATCTCTCTCAATCCTAATATGTTTCAATAGCACATGGAAATTGAGAACAGCCGTGAAATACTGGGATGAGACAGATTCTGTCCAATTATAGGTTAGTCTGATCATAAAGGAAATCTGGACATGTAAATGGTCTGAGTCTGTCATTTGATGGTAATGATTAAATGCCATCAAGTCATTTTCAATTTCTGGCAACCATACTGATTGTCTCCAGTATGCCCTACCTTCTGTTTGAGTCTTTAGATTTCTCTATAGCTAGTTCATTCATATTATTATTAAATTAATCCATTTTACTACTGGTTGTCCTCTTTCTCTTTTTCCTTCAACTTTTCCAATTATTACAGTTTTTTTTTTTATAAGAAATTAGGTTATTTTATGATTTGTCCAAAGTATGACAGCCGTGAGAAAGTTCAGGCTTGATTTGATGAGGTATACATTTATATATTTTCCTTGCTGCCTATGGTATTCTTAAAAGGTTTTGCCAACACCACAGTTCAAAGGTGTCAGTCCTCTTCCTATTTTGCTTCTTCAAAGTCCAGATTTCACATCAATACAATGTCAAAAAAAAAAAAACCTTTGCCTGAACAATCCTGCTCTTTGTTTTCATAACTATGAGGAAGTTTTCAAGGTTTTTCATGGCAGTTCTTCCTAGAACTAACCTAAAGAGAATATCTTGATTGCTGGATCCTTTGCTGCTGATGATTTATCATAGAAGCCAGAAAGTACCTATCACTTATTTTTCCTCACCATCAACTCTAAAATTGGCTATTGTGCATGATGTCTGCATTTTAGTTTTGTAGGCCTTTAGTTGTAGTCCCATCTTCTCAATTTGTTCCTTTACTTTTATTATAAGCTTGTGTTAGTCCTCTTCATTTTCCACCATTAGTTTGGTACCGTCTGCATATTGAAGGTTGGTGAAGTTTCTTCCACCAGTTTTGATTCCATGTGTATTATCTTCCTGCTCAGCTTGTCTCATTATATATTCAGCATATAGCATGAACAGAGATGGTCTAATTCCTTTGCTGATCTAGAACCAATCATTTTCTCCATGCTTTGTTTAAATAGACGTTTCTTGCTCAGTGTATAGGTTCAGGGATACTGTTTTTCAAGTGGACATTCCATAATATGATGTGATCAATACTTTCAAAGGCCTTGCTGTAATCAATGAAGCTATCTGCTATTTGATATCAGTTCCTAAAAAGCTTCAGGTAATCGGGCAATGACCAGTAATTCTGCAGAAGAAAACTAGTAAGATTTGTTACCATCATACAGCTATCTTAGTGGACTTTATGTAAAATGAGCATAGTTCAAAGGGTTACATTTAAGTTTCTAACAGATCTAACACATTAACAAGCTTAATTCATAAAAATATTAAATTAAAATTAATTTTAATATGTTAAATATCTATAATATGAATATTTATGAAGCTTTGAACACTTTTCTTGGGATGTTTACCTTTACAAAGCTACCTTATATTTATTTAATTTAAGCTAAACATGCCTGAAATCTTTACACTATCCATTTCTAATGCAAATAAACTAATTTATTCGGATGTTATACTAATTAGGTTAATTTACATATAAATAAAGCAAATACATTTCATTGTCATAGTTCTACCTATGATACAATATATGCACATCAGGATATCACAGCGTACAGTTGCCAGTTCAACAGATTGTCCCTCAGATTAAATACATTTTAAAGTTAAAGGAGGCATGGAAAAAAATCTTTTTTTTTGGAAATTTTTTCCAGAATATTTTCTGCAATTTTTGAGCTATTTTTCTTGCTTGCATGACAAATCACTATAGTTGCAGTTAGGAAAATGTAATTCATTGTGAGTGCATGCAGTCATACTGTTTTCAGTCAAAGTATAGTAAATTGGTTTAACAAAATTTTCTATTTTAAGACTGGCGAGTTGAAGAAAATATGACTAACTCAGCCTAATTTAATAAAATAGCATTTAGAGTAACTTATTTTGCTAATGTTAGCCTAATCATTGAGTATTAAGTTGAATTATGTTATTCAATCTTATTACTCAATTCATTTTCAAAAAATTTTACATGTAGCAAAGTTCTTTCAAAAACACATTTTAGTGTAAATATTTTGCTCATAACAACAGTGTGACCAGCTAAACCAGTATTAGGTAATCAAAGGTAACATCCAACTAGAGAAAAAAAAATGTATATCCATAAAATAGAACGTCTGTCTGTCCGTTCTCTATACAATCCTATATCCTTTGACCAATAAGGACCACATTTTGCAGAGTTGCTGTCTAGAACCAAACAGATAAGATAGACTACTTTGGAACCCAACATTTCGACCCAGGAGGACTCAGTGTTTTTTTCCTTTTGCTACAATTTGCACACAAGAGCTGCTTGCTGGCTCACAGCAAGTGAAACATCTAGACAGAGCAGAGAGAATGACTAGAGCTTAACATTACTTACTCAAGCAACGGTGCTTGCTTCTTCTATCTACTGTAATATAAAAATGAGTATTGTGTGCTTTGAAAGGAGGTGTTGGGTAAGACTTGATCAAGATTGGAAGTGCAATGTAGCACAAAGGAAACAAAATTAACTCCTGCTTTGTCAGCTTTTCTTCATAATCTAAGCACTATGAACTATTCAACTTGATCCAGCAGGACAAGTCAGATATGACAACATTCATAGTTACAACCCAGCAAGGAGTTACTGCAGTTCTTGCATCCAATCGAAACATGAAAAGAACAAATTCTCAACTCACTAAAGCAAAGGCTTTGATTGAGAGGCAGTGAGGATGATGCACCACATTACTGTTGCACAGAATATGGAGGGTCAATCATATGGCAGCTTTTTAATAAGGGAGGGACAGAATGTGAGAGTTTGTACTAAGGATGAGAAAGCAGAGTGGTACAGTTAGGCAAGGAAGCTACAGAGCTCAAGAGAAGTTGGGAGACATACAGCCTTAATATAGAAATGAGGCCTCGCTGCTGTTATGATCTGTAGTTTTTCAAAAATTTCTTATGGTTTCCTTTGAATATATTGTGATGTGTGAGTCTCTGTCTTGCACCCCAATTATGTGTTGTATAATAATTTTTGGGATAGTCAAGAAGGAAGTCAGCCGATGATGACCAGAGTTACATGCAGGAGGCACTCTGATGAATCAAGGCCCCACGTTCTGCATTCTATTTACTATTATTATTCTGAACTTCACATGCCTTTGAGCATCTGTTTTTGTTTGGGACTAAGGAATTAAACAGGGATGACCGCCTTGGTAGAAAATCTTATTTTTTTGTTTTTTGTGTGTTCCTTCCTTCACATGATGACATTGAGCATATCTGATGTGTACTTGTTAGACATACAGTATATTATCTTTGGCTGCATTTCACATATGGTCTCAGTACATTTGTTGTTGTTTGTACTATGCTACTTTCAGTATTCTGTGCAAGTAAGAATCTTGTTGTACCATGTACATATGACAATAACCTTGAACTTTCATTTGGAATTCAAGTTTCCCATTTGTTTCCCATTAATTCTTTGTTCAAATGTATGTGTGCTTGCCAAGATCTCTGTCTAATTACTGGAAGCAATCTTCTACACCAGGGCCATTTCTAATATGACATTAATTTCTGCAATATGGTGAGCTGATTTGGTTTACTCTGGGACAATTGAACTATTAACAAGTGAATGCTGAAGTAACAAAGTTTTCAAAATAATAAATGCCTTTTCTGAGCTTGGACAAACGTTCATACAAAATCATGCTTAAACAAATTACATTTCATTTGTGTATTCTCCCATGTTGACTAATGATTAAAGAATGATTAAAGGGATTTTGTCCTTATGTTACATCATACACTGTTAAGCCACAACATTAAAAATAGTGACAGGTGAAGTGAATAATATTGATTATCTTGTTCAATGACATCTATCAAGGTGTATGATATATTAGGCAGCAAAGAATAGCCAGCTCTTGACAAATGGGCAAGCGTAAGGATCTGAGAAACTTTGACAAATTGTGATGGATAGATGACTTAAAACAAGCAGGTCTTGTGGGGTGTTCACAAAAGTTGTCCAAGGAAGGACAACCTGTGAACCAGCTACAGGGTCATGGGTTGCCCAAAGCACATTCATGTGTGAGGCGAGCAAAGATTAGCCCATCTAGTTTGATCCCACAAAAGAACTACTGTAACACAAATTGCAGAACAACCTAATGCTAACCTGAGAGAAAGGTATCAGAACACACAGTTCATTGCAGTTTGCTTCATATGGGGCTACACAGCCGCTGCCTATGATGACCCCTGCCCACCAGAGAGAGTGCCTACAATGGGTACATGAGCATTAGAACTGGACCATGGAGCAATGGAAGAAGTTGGCCTGGTTTGTTAAATCACATTTTCTTGTAGACCATGTGGATGGCTGGGTGCATGTGTCATGTTTATCTAGGGAAGAGATGGCAGCAGAATGCACTATGGGAAAAAGACAAGCCAGCGGAAGCAGTGTGAAACTCTGAGCAATGCTCTGCTGGGAAACATTGGGTCTTGGTGTTCATGAGGATGTTACTTTGACATATACCATCTACCTAAAGATTGTTGCAGACTATTTACACAACTCTTTCAGCAGGATAATGTGCCAGGCCATACTGCAAAATTCTTCAGGATTGGTTTGCGTACATGACAAACAGCTAAAGGTGTTGACTTGGCATCCAAATTTCCCAGATCACAATCTGATCAAGAATCTGTGGGATATGCTGAAAAAATAAGTCTGATCCATGGTGGACCCATCTCACAATTTACAAGACTTAAATGATCAGAGGTGTTCTGGCGACATGAGGGGGGCCTTTACAATATTAAGCAGGTGGTTTTAATATTGTGGCTGATCATTATAGTTAAACAGGAACTTGTGGATCACCATTTAAAGTTCTTAAAGACTAAAGTGTGCTTTTAAAACATAAAACTTAAATGACAATATACAATAATTACATTTTATTAATGGGAATTGCTAAGAGGGTGCCACTAATTCTTACTTTTTTGGAAGGATTTGTTTTCATTTAGCAGGTTTACTTAAAAACCCTGCCACAAAGGATACATAAACCAGTGTGTTTCTTCATGCCGGTCACAAGCCCGAATAAATGGGGAGGGTTACATCAGGAAGGGCATCTGGTGTAAAATTTTTCCAGATCAACATGCGGACAATAATAAAGATTTCCAGACTGGATTGGTCGAGTCCCGGGTTAACAACGACCGCCACCAGTACTGTTAGCCAACAGGGTACTGGCGGAAATTGGGCTATTGTTGGCCGAAAAGGAGAAGAAGGGGGGGAAGATGTGTCTGGAGGAAAGAGGAAAGGAAGAAGGTGAAGAGAGTGGAACTGAAGGTAGGAACTTTGAATGTTAGCAGTATGACTGGTAAGGGGAGAGAGTTAGCTGATATGATGGAGAGAAGGAAGGTTGATATATTGTGCATTCAAGATACTAAATGGAAGGGGAGTAAGGCCATGTGGACTGAAGATGGATTCAAATTGTTCTATCATGGTGTGGATGGGAGGAGAAATGGGGTAGGGGTTATTCTGAAGGAACAGTATGTCATGTATTTTAAGAAGAGGGAGAAACATAGAGTGACGTAAAAGAATGGAGGAAGATGCACACAGGTAGATTATATCCTAGGCAGAAGAGTCAATCTGAAGGTGATTAAAGATTGCAGGGAGGTGGCAGGGGAAAATACAGTTACACAGCATAGGATGGTGGTCTGTAGGATGACGTTGGAGATCAAGAAGAGGAGAGTGAGTTCAGAGCCAAGGATCAAATGTTGGAAGTTGAAAAAGGAAGACTGTAAGGTTGAGTTTAGGGAGGAGATAAGATAGGCAATGGGTGGCATTGAAGAGTTACCAGACAGCTGGGCAACTACAGCAGAAGTAATAAGGGTGACAGCTAGAAGGGTGCTTGATGTGACCTCTGGACAAATGAAGGAGGAAAAGGAAACCTGGTGATGGAATGGGGATGTACAGGAGAGTATGCAGAGGAAGAGAATGGCGTAGAAGAAGTGGGATAGTTAGAGAGATGCAGAAAGTACAAAAGAGTACAATGAGATAAGGTTCAAGGTAAAGAGGGAGGTGGCGAAGGCTAAAGAAAAGTGTATGATGAGTTGTATAAGAGGTTGAACACTAAGGAGGGAGAACAGAACCTGTACCAATATGCTAGACAGAGGGGCCCAGCTGGGAAGATGTGCAGCAGGTTAGAGTCATAAAGGATAAAGATGGAAACATTCAAGTGAGGAGGGTGTGTTAAGAAGATGGAAAGAGTACTTTCAGAGGCTGATGAATGAAGAGAATGAGAGAGAAAAAAGGTTGGATGATGTGGAGATAGTGAATAAGGAAGTGGAACATATTAGCAAGGAGGAAGTAAGGACTGCTATGAAGAGGATGAAGAATGGAAAGGCCGTTGTTCCAGATAACATACATGTGGAAGCATGGAGGTGTTTAGGAGAGATGGCAGTGGAGTTTATAACCAGATTGTTTAATGGAATCTTGGAAAATGAGAGGATGCCTGAGGAGTGGAGAAGAAGTGTACTGGTTCCAATTTTTAAGAATAAGGGGGATGTGCAGAGCTGTATTAACTACAGGGGGATAAATTTGATGAGCCACAGCATGAAGTTGTGGGAAAGAGTAGTGGAAGCTAGGTTAAGAAGGGAGGTGATGATTACTGAGCGCAGTATTTTGTCATGCCAAGTGTCACGCACGTGTGAGTAGGAGGATGTTGTATGGACCATGTGAATGTAATTCCATGCCAGGCCAGAAGGTGGCAGGGTGCACTAAATCTTCTCCTGTTATGTCTACAGATCAGCCATGGGAAAACCTGTCTAACTCAGCATTGAAGACGTCACCTCCGGTTCCTTTGCCTAGGATGAAGTCACTTATGGTTCTGGTGCCTAAGATGATGTCATTTCCAGTTCCGGCGCCTCGACTGAGAGCAGAAGAATGTCACTTCTGGTCCACTACGTCATTTCCAGTCTGACTACTTAAACCAGCATCTTTACAAACCCTCATCAGTTCACCTCTGGACTCCAAACAAGACACTTCTTGTACAAAATTAACACATTGCAGCCAGGGATAATATACTGGTGGCTACCCCAAACCTTTTTAAGTGGGTCGAGTCTGATCTTTTCATAGTGGCATAGTCGGCAGGATGATGACCTCCATGATAGACTGGAAGTCAGGCCTAAAGCAAGACTCGTCACACTATACAAACCTGCAACCCAAGAAAAGTCGGATGGGTAAGTATCGGTCCCGAGTCGCCAAATATGGGTCAGTCAGGGTGTGTCGGGGAAAGTTTCAACCCATCAACCTGTTAAAGGTCCATGGGCAGGTGGAGCCAGGACTCACAGGATAGTGCCTAGTGCATCTAGGGTCACATTGGGGAATTACTATGGGCTCCTGAGTATGGTGACTGCCCATCAATATCCCACAAAAAGGTGAGCCTTTTGTTAAAGGTGGGAGAAACCCAGGCTGGTAGGTGAGGAATACAGTATAATGGCCTGGTCCTTCAATCCAACTAAGGCAACAAAAAAACAGGCAATGGCTTTGTGGGCTAAAGTGGTTCAGTGGTTAAGACCACACAAACAAATGAGCCACCAAATAGTGGAGCAGGTGGCCTGTGCTTTACTGCTCCGAGCGTTGCCCAGAAGAATCGCCCAGCCAGCCTGGGGTTATACAGACATCATCTCCTTAGCCAAGTTGACAGAACACCTCAGGGCAGAAACCGGCTTGGGAGTATCAGAACGGGACTCGTGTGAAACCGGGCTAACTTGCATGCCTAACATTGAGTCTCGCAACTACAACGTTAAGCATACTTGAGTGGAACCTGATGCACGTTGGTGGGCTCTGCCTGCCGGGTCTGTAGAGTAATGCAGGGGGAGACGCGGTGTGCACTCGCTAATCCTCTGGCCTTTTCGCACACGGAAGAAGTGCTAGTTAACAGTCTTAGAGTCTTTATTTGACTCAGGCAGCAACATTTCCATTTGGGGGATGTTTCTTAAACCAGTTTGAGTATTTCTCTGCTAAAGTCTTTCAACACCCGCACACAAAGCCAGGTTAGTTTAACATACGGTCTTGGGGAGGGTTGCAGGTGTTAAGATGTACTATTTCCCCCCATTGGTCTGAAGTATGGCTGTTTGGAATTGGCTTGTCTCAGAGGCCTTTAAGTACCATGAGGTCCTATTGGCTGTAGGTGTTGGACAGAAAACCTATAAATATGTTTGCTCAACCACATTCTCTTTCTCTTGCTAACCTGTGATGATGTAGAAGTATCTTTCTCTTGTTAACAACTGATGAAGACCATCACACCATGAACTGACAAGAACAGCACAATGAAGAGCACAGCTTCAGCCATATTGAGACAGGCTTGAGGCCTGTTCTGAAGGAAGCTGAGCACCAATGATGCCTTAACAAGAGACATTTTAAGTAACTACAAGATAGATTAAAGAGTTTGAGCAAAATTCATCCATCATATTGACAGCCAACCAATCAGGTGCACGGAACATTCATGTGTTGTGAAACCACGGTATGAAACTTTATAATAAATATGCCTCATTTTGAAAGCGTCAGAAGAAGAAGAAAAACAGCAATGACGGAAGAGCGACATCAGAGAATAAAACAAAGACACATGTGACCAGTTCTCATCCGATTGTCAGTTAACAGCATTTTCATGAATATTGATTGCTAAATCAAACGCTGTCCTGGGACTTTCATCCTTGACATCACTGATTCCATTCAGTAAGCTTTTATTTAAGACTATTTTATCCAGACTTTACTATTGATCTTATTTTCTATTGCTTATTATTGTTCTTTAATAAATAGTAACTTGTTTTCATCTTTCTATGCTTTGTCTTAATGTCTAGAGCAGGGGTGAGCAAACCTTTTGGCTCAGGGTCCACATTGACTTTTAAAATTTGACAGATGGGCCGGGCCAGCACTAGATGCATACATATCAAACATAAACATAAAAAAGGCATTACAGTGTTAATATTTACATTCACTTTTAGTGGGAACAGTGTTGTTGATCACCCTTTTTTGCCAGTGCATCGAAGTCTGGTGTTAGTTTTGTTTTGGCAATTCTCAGAACAGATCTGAGGTGTTCATCACTCAACTGGGATCTGTGGGGTGCTTTGTTGGTGTTCATCACACTAAAAGTCTGTTCGCACACATACATAGAGTCAAACAAGACCAGTATGCTCTGTGCCATCTTCTGGATGTTTGGAAATTTGGCTGCTCTTAATGAAGCATAAAACTCATTCAGTTTAAGAGAGTTGAACTTCTCCTTTAAGACGGTGTCACATTGGAGATCAGTCAGTTCCAACTGCAACTCCTGTGGTGCCGTTTCAGGGTCCTGTATGAAGGGACATGACACAATCTGAAGTGACTTGTAAATTTTTCCAAAATCAGAGAACCGACGGCAGAATTCTCCATGTAGGTCGTCCAGTGATTTCACTGGCCCCTTTCAGCGTAGCCAGTGTGGGGAAATGAACGAATGAGTTGTTTGGCATTTGCTTTGAGAATAAAGCTAGCTTGGTTTTGAAGGCTCTGACATTTGTGTACATTTCATGCACAAACTGGTCCCTTGTAGCTTCATGTTCAGCTCATTTATGTGTGTCAGTATGTCCACAGCAAAAGCTAAATCACAAAGCCAATCTGTGTCACTCAGCTCAGGAAAATCGTCAGCTTTCTCAAGTAGCTCCAAAAATGAAAAATCTCCTGTTTGAGCTCCCACACTCGTCGACATACTTTCCCCAAACTTAACCAGCAGACATTGGAGTTGTAAGGCAAGTCCTGGGGCCTCATGCATAACGGCGTGCGTAGAATTCGCACTATAACATGACATAAGCACAAAAGCCGAAATGTGCTTACACACAGAAAAATCCAGATGCAGGAATCTGTGTGTACTCCAACTTCCGCGTTCTTCCACTCCATAAATCCTGATCAGCATGAAAAGTAACGCTCGTGCACGTGCCTTCTGTCCTGCCCCAACTCCTCCCAGAATTACGCCTCTTTGAATATGCAAATCAATATAAATCGCTCTTAAGCTCAGCCTTCTGTGAAAAGACAATGGGAAAAGCACGGGGGAAAATATAAGAATTTCAGCGAATGATTGACTGCGTTTAAAGTTCTTGGGATGAAAATGTTTCTGAGGTCCGTACAGGAAAGGCTTTGAAACGTTTTGCCGTGGCTGAGACAGCGTGGGCTTGATGGTGTATACCGATAATTCTCTTTCCGATCAGCTGCTGCTGTGATTCACACTCAGATACAGTGATATAAATACTCCGAGTGGTGCAGTAAGAGTAATATGGAAAAAGATGATCCACTGTGGCAACACCTAATGGGAGCAGATGAAAGAAGAAGAAGATGGTGCAGTGAGAGTAACAATGCTAAAGCAGTTATGGTATAATACTATGGCTATTCCCTAGATCATTATATTGTTACAAGTTAATTACAATCAGATACATTACACTAATAAACAATATGCGGTTAATTTCAGTGTATTTATAAAGCCACGTCAGGAATATAAAGAGTACACTACACAGGAACAGTAGCACTGCTTTGACGCTGGAGGCCGCCAGTTTGCAAAACCAAGTGGAGAACTTGCGTACGACAGGGTATGAGGTACCGTGAAAAAGTGTGTGGCTTTACTCCAAGTGTAGGTTTTATACATCGCGATTTGAACATAGAAACGTTCTTACGCAATATTTCTGTGCATATGCACTGTTTATACATGAGGCCCCTGGTGATCAGTGTCAATTTCTTCAAGAAACTTAATAAACTGACGATGCTGAAGTCCCCTCGTTCAAATAAAGTTAACAAGTATTACCACTGGCTTCACTATGTAGTCAACCTGCAATACAGATTTGCAAAGTGTTTCCTGGTGGATTAGGCAGCGTAAGAAAATTACCTCCTGCTCAGGGTTGTCCTCCTTCACACTCTCCTAGATTCTTTTGAGCAACCCAAGGTTTTTTCCAGTCAGATTTGGTGATCCATCCATGGTAACGTTGGCGATCGTACTCCAGGGTAGCTTGTACCTATTAATGACCCCCGAGAGGCTGTCATACAAGTTCTCTCCCAGTGTTTTCCCCTTTAGGGATTCCATGGCCAAAAACTCCTCCGTTATCTCAAAATTGTCACTAATCCCTCTGATAAAAATTAAAAGCTGAGTGGTGTCCTTTATGTCATTACTTTTGTCCAGTGCCAAGGAATATAATGTAAATGACTCCGCTTTTTTTTTTTAACTTGCTAGCTAAGTCTTCGTCAATTAGCTCAACACGTCGAGTTCACTGTCGTGCGTGATAAGCTAATTTTCTCAAATTTGTTTTTGCTCTCAGGACACAAGATACCTGCTGTCTCTACCATGCACTCTTTGAGAATCTCCCGTTCGGAGAAAGGCTTGCTGGTCTTTGCTAATTTGAATGCCAGCACATAACTTGCTTTCGTGCTTGATTCTTGGATGGCAGTTTGTCGGATAAAGGTGTTTTGTTGAGCCTGCAAATTAGCTGCCAACCTCTGAGTGGTAGCCATCTGTTTTTTGCGTTGACTGGTTGTTAGCGTAATTAGCATGCTTGGTGGAAAAGTGACGGCTGATGTTGTATTCCTTTAAAACCGCTCATCGACAGATGATACTAAAAATAAAATCAAGAATCTTGAAGAGAAGCCTATTTGCACAAATACTGAACATCAAGATGCTCAAATAACAAAATTCTTAAAAAATAATTAGGAGAAATTGAAACAGTGTGTCAACAGAATTTTCTTTAATGATCTGGAAACCCTCTGAAACAAAGGGGAAAAAGATGTTCCTCTAATTTTGGCAAAGTTAAGGCATGTGCCCACCTTCAACAAGCATAGGAAAATACAGTCATAATTTAATATTGCTGAACCACTGAAAAAATCATAAAATGTGCATACATTTCTCTGTGCTGGCAGAAACTGTATGCAACGACCACCCAATGCAGAAAGTATAAATCAGACGTGAGAGTGATCATCTTTCTTAAGAAGGTATTCAACATTTCTCAACAGACATAAAAACAGAGATTGCAAGATTAATATTAAATTATTATGAAGAGCTTTATTGAAGTAGAAAGGGTGAACATTTTGGCAAGCTTAAGTGCTGATCTTTTATAGATTGTTCTCTATGATTAAAACTTGAACACATGGTCTATACCTCTGCCCAATTCATTGCATCAGCCTCCATTCTTGCATTAAAAATCCTAACACTTTATCTCCAATTCAGATATATGCTGGCAACAGGAGTGCAGAAAGCCATGACAGAGTTATTAAAAAGACCAACTTAAAATCACCATCTGTTGAATTCACAGGTTAAAATAAAAAAGAGTAAGTTAATGTAAAAAACGAGTAAAATGTTGTTCATGATTTTAATAGTCTCCAACTGACTCTAATTGATTGATGATTTTAAAGGTAATATTTCAAACAGCATTGATGGAGTTAACTTTTAAATATGACAAGATAAAAAAGATAAAACAAAGACAGAACCAATATAGTTATTTTAAAACATGTGCCTGGGGTGTCTGCACCTTTGGTTCACAATCCCCATTTATGTTTAAAATGTGAGTACAGATTTACATTAAGTGAGGAAATGGTATGCACTCTAAGAAAGCTCAGTGTCAAGAGACGATTTAGCTGACAACAAGGATACATGAAGAAATAATGCATTTAAGTTTTGTTCAAATAATCAGTAACAATGACATTGTTGTTGATTGTGGAAAAAAAGTGAGTCCTGATAAATACAAATACATTAAGGTACATTTGATGGAACTAGACAAAAGCTTTTAGGAGTAAATATTTAACAGCAGCTAATTGATCAGTTTAATGGACTAGACACAGAAAAGCTTGCTAAAAGATAAGAGCTCATTTCATAATATGAATTTTGAATTTGAATTAATTATTACCTTCTAATAGTCTTATAAATCATTAATAAATGGGAAATCACAACAGTTATTTTACTCTAACTCAACGTTTCATTACATAAAGCAGCGTTTCTCAACATTTAAGTGTTTTGCGACCCGAGTTTTCATAACAGTTTTAATCGCTTCAACATTTTTTTGAAATGTAGATGCATATTTTATTAAACCTACTTAACTTTTATCGACATTTATCTAACTCTATATTTATTGTTCTAGTATCAGAATGTAGTTTAAGTTCATTTGTTTTGGTTTTAACAGATGTTTTTTTCATATTTTTGATTCTTGTTTTCTTTTTTTCACATCTTCGTGCCCCCTTTTTGTTACTTTGCACCCCCCTAGGGGGGCCCGCCCCACAGGTTGAGAACCACTGACATACAGCATAGGATCAAGCACTACTCTCTCGTCTTTCAAATATGACCTTACCTACAACTAATTAAACTGTCATTGTCATGCTTTACAGAAACACTGATTTTTCAGCATTTTTCTTATAAAAAGTGTACTTTTATGTTTAGGTGTGAGAAATAGCAATGAGATTTCCACAACAATAGTTGAACTCAGACATGCCTAAGTCATACACAGTATTTCTTTTTTCTTAAAACCAAACACAAGGCTAAAAAGAACAAGATCTAAATAAACACCACTACATGGAAACCAGAAAATCTAAACCAAAACATTGCTAAATCCTGTTTCATTAGTACAATACCATGTTCATACTGTAGACTGATATTTTAACACATCACTTAGATATCCAAAAATTTTAAAAAAGATCACCAATGCCAATAGGTCAGACCCAGAATAGAAAAATTATTTTGTAGATCTTTGCCAATTAAAATAAGAAAACATCACATCCCTATGATGTGCATGCTGAGATAATTGGTAACTGTAAACTGTCCCATTGTGAGTGAGTGTGTGTGTGTGTAAGTGTGCTGTGCAACAGACTGGCATTTCATCCAGGATCAGCCTCACATTGCTCCCAATGCTGTCTGGTAGCCCAAAAAGTCTCCAGTAACTATGTACTGTAAGTTAAAAAGCATGGATGTTTGAACAAATTATGTTTATATATAATACACTACCGTGGCTGTTTGTTTGTCTGTTCAGGATTTTAAATCACCTGTAGCTCACAAACCGTTTAACCTACTGACCTGAAATTTGGTACACATATACTACGTGACATCTACTTTCTGCTTTCGGGGTGGTGATTGACCTCCAAGGTTATTCCTCTTTTTATTAATATTTTATTTTACTGTAGAATCAACTCTTGGTAGTGGACAGCAGGGCGGCCATGCAGCACATGCGTATGGCCACCGTTCTCATCCCTACACCTTCACCATCACTTTCCCTACCTCTTCATATCTTAAATCACTCTTGAGGCAAATTGAAGACTTAAGTGTCAGCTTAAGTGAAAAATTAAGGAAAATGTATTAAGCAATTGTAACACAAATACTGATCACTTTTAACGCAAAAAGATGCCAACAAAAGAAGAGAAAAATCGGACCGCTAGGATGGAGAAAAGAAGAGCTGCTCAGGAAGCAGCAAGCACATTAACCTCTGAGCAAATGAATGCTAAACATACAGAGAAAGAGTATGAAAACTATGAATGCACAAGTCAAGTGTATGACTGCAGGTTATCATGCTGTGCGCTGATACTGGTAAAGACATAATAAATATTTTTTCATATCCCTAAACTTGATATCTGGAACAGACCCAAACCGATTATGGTGACATTGTCAAGACATTGATTTTTGTTCATGTAGGAAACATTGCTCACATAAGATACTCCGATACCTTCTCTTCTCTTCTCAGGCCAATGGATTAAAGTGAAGGAGCAGATCTTGTAAGTGCTGCTCTCTAAGTGCTTGATCAGATGTTACAACCTCACCCTCACCCCCTCACAGACACACACACACAAATTGTCTAGAAGGGATCCTTTTATTACTAGATTCTCTGGTTGGCTCCATTTACAGAGTTTCCTTCCCAGTTCCATGTGGCCCCCGGAATATTCATAACAAAAATAGCACTGGGTAAGACATTCAAACTCCACAATTATTACTTATTTAAATTACTGTATATTTAGTTAATATCTTTATCCAAGCTAATTTGCAGTGCAAATACCCTCATTCATTTTTTTACAAATGACTTGTTAAGGCTGTGGTGGGCTGGTGCCCTGCCCTGGGTTTATTCCTGCCTTCTGCCCTGAGTTGGCTGGGATTGGCTCCAGCAGGCCCCCGTGACCCAGTGTTAGGATATAGCAGGTTGGAAAATGACTGACTTGTTAAGGGTCACACAGGGAGGCACAGACATGACCTGAATTAGCAGTCTTGTAGCTTAACATCCTGTGTCTTAGCCACAATACCATACACAGAAAGTGATCGAGTTTGAATTTGAACCCATTTCAATGGATAAGCAATGGGGAGTGATACTTTTTCAAAATAAAAAAATGTTAATTTAGAGACCAATCAATCTTTAAAATATAATAAAGCTTTTTATATCCAGGATACACTTTGATTTTTTTTCATTGAACTGTTGTTTTGTTCAATGCACAACATAAGGTGCACAATAAGTTAATTCAGTTTTTCAATAAATGTCATTTGTCTCCTGTAGGAGGATAATTCTGTTTGCAGAAACAATTTAGCAATTGTTTGCTTAGGTTATATTTAGACAGCTTTTTTGTTCTATTGTTATGTGATGACAAGCTGCTAAAATGAAAATCATAATGTTTTACCTGATGGACAGCTTGACACTTCTGCTGCTTGATGGCCTCCAGTTCTCAATCACATCACCGTCTGTGTTTACTTTGTGACTGTGTGGGCTTTCACAAGTTATTACTTTTTCATCTCAGATCCTGAACCATATGTTAGGTTAATTGGCCTGGCATGGGTGAATATGGGTGTGGGCATGAGTTGCCCTACAATGAACTAGCATCCTGTTCATGGTTGGTTAATGCCTTGTGCCTGACAGGCTCTAACTACCAGCAGCTATGTAATTTGTATCACAGATTCAAGAAATTAATGTATAAACTGATACTTTACATTAACTTAAGAGCTCTTTCTTTAACTATTTCTAAATGTTGTTTGACTTCTTTGTTCACTCATTTTAAGATTCTAAACAAAGGTAAAGCCTATGGGAAAATACTGTTGTTTTTATATGCTTCAGAAATTGTTAAATACTACTTTAAACAAATATTATGTTTAAATAAGGAACAATCTTCCAATTAAATAAGTAACTTTTTTAGGTGTTAAATAAAATTTCTTTGGCAGTTTGGCCGATGTTTCAGTAAAGAATGCTGGAAGCTGTGATTATTCACAGCAATTTTACACAGAGCCTACATATTTATGACTTTGTTCTTTTAGCCCAGCACCTTTCATAGCATTAAAATATAATAAATTAAATGATACATTAATTGAGATCTATTTATCAATTCTTATTACAGCCTAGTCAGGTTTCTCTGTTTTACACATAAACACTATGCACATTAAGATATCTTATTTACCATTTTACTCATTGTTTTCCAGACCGCTAAATACAACCTTGACATTATATTATGCAATATCATCTAAATCTTACTTTAGTTACAAATGGATATGCTATTACATTTACAATTATCAAACAAGTATCACTTACTGATAAAGACTTGGCACAATCAGTATATCCTATGACAGACTCCTTTCTCCAGAACTTGGATCATGAATAAGTGGTTTCAAAGTTGCATGGTGTTAATGTTATCAAACATTAAATAAGATGATCTGTTAAAAAGGAAAGTTTATCCATCCATCCATCCATCCTTCCATTATCCAACCCACTCTAGCCTAACTACAGGGTCACGGGGGTCTGCACCATCCAATCCCAGCAAACATAGATTGCAAGGCAGGAAACAAACCCAGGGCAGGGCACCAGCCCACCGCAAGGGAAGTATATTCCCATCTCAAAATTCCTCTCCATGTGTATTTAGAGAATTCTGAGCTGTGCTCACCCACTCAGTGCAGAATTCATCCTGTATTATCATCAACCTTGGACTGTGGTCGATATGACCCTGCACAGCATCAACATGATGTTTCGACGAAGACTCCACTCCATTCATCCTGGATGTTTGTAAGGCAAACCAAGATGAGAAAGTTGAGCAGATTACAGATCAATACACAATAAGTAAGTGGCAAAAGGATGAGGGTTCTTTAGAGCACAGTGTGGGAGACACAGTGGACATGTTAGCATGCACTAAATCAAAGTCATTAGCAGTTTCAGAGAGCTGTCCAACAAATGCAGGAAGAGAATCAGCAGCTGTGGCTGACAGTATCAGATGAAACACTGGATGGAAAGGTATAAAACAGTGCCCTCTACACCACATCAAGTTCTGGTTTCCCTGACAAGAACCAAGAATGCCACCCTAATTCCACAGCATATTCAAAACTGACAATATCTCCTTTCCCATTCTAGACCAGGTCTGCCAGACAGGAGACTTAACCAGGATGACCATAGAGAAATGTATGCCAATATTCCTGAGTATGAATGCCAGCAGAGTTTAACACAAAAGATAGCTGTTGGAATCTTAGCATTTCCCTTGGTGAATGTAGACAGCAAGATGACTCTGAGCCAGATAGAGGAGAATATTTGTTACAAGTAAAGCACAGTGTCTAATTTCAGAGACCAATATTGAATGCACACAAGAGAACGATAGTTTGGAAACCTCAAAAATAGAGACTAAACTGAAGAGTGGAGCTCAATGAACCACATTACTGTCCACTGTACCTCCCAGAATTCAGAAAGGATTTACATAAGACCCAAACCATTGATTCCACATTTCAGTAATGGAGATTCATGTCAGTTTATGAGGCTCAAATTTTCAAAGGAAAATCTTATGCAAGTAGCTGCTACTGACCTCTTCAAATATCAGATCATTAAACAACATAAAGTTTCAAGAGGCTGTGCTGATTACTGATTTTAACTGTAACTCTCCCAATCCACATAGACACAAATCAATTGCTGACTTAACACTACAGAAAGCCGCATCAGTTGGCACTAAAGCGAAATGAAGAGGTAATGGACAGTCCTCATATATGCAGTGGTGACACACATGCCTTCCAAATATTCATCTTAGTGGGTAAGCATGAACAGCTGGGTAAAAAGGAAGTTATAGAACTGGACTCTGGGTAACATGTGGCCAGACGTTTATCTGATGTTATATGACTTGAGGGTGAATCTTGAGAGAAATGTGCATCCACATACAAATCCTGATCCAACCTGGCTTAAATTTCAACTGCAGGTGCAATGCACTGGCTCAAACGTAGGCCATGGAGAGCCTGCGGAACGTGAGTGGTAAAAGAAGAAAAGGGGCAATGGATAGCCACAGTATATGGCTACAGTATCCATAAACTTTTAGCCGGTTAATATGAGCCATTGGGTTATTTAATCCTCATTACCATTATGGCAAAGATCTTAGTATAACTTTAGGGAGAAAAAGCATGAATGGGATGGTGTTGTACCGTCATTAGACCACCTAACAGCTTGGAACACCTAAAAATAGGAGTTATAGCATATTGAAAGGTTTTCTTATCTAGATGGGCAACATCAATGTCAATTTATTTATATAGCAAATTTAAAATGACATAGGAATGCTGTGGCTAAAGCGCTTTACAATAAAAAAAGAAAAAAGCATACAATTAATAAATAAATTAATAAACAGAAATAAAAAAATTAACATAAATAAAATAAATAATAAATAGAAGTAAGATTACATAATCACAATGAGGAAACCATCAGTATTACTGAAGGTCAAAGAAAGCAAGTGAATAGAAATGAGTTTTTAATCTTGTTTTGAACAGTTCAATTGTAGATGACTCCTTTATTTATTTAATGAGGTAAAGAGTTCCACAGACGAGGCGCAGCAGCTGCAAAAGCCCTGTCCCCCTTAGTTTTACACATGGTACGAGGGACAACAAGAGACAACTGACCAGAAGATTTAAGCACTCTAGATGGCTGGTGTAAAGCACACAATAGGCAGGAGCAAGCCCATGTAAAGATTTAAAAAATAGTAAGAAGATTTTAAAATCAATTCAAAAACTGAAACACAGCCAGTATAAAGAATCTAATATTGGAGAAACATAGTATACTACTTTCTCGATGTTCTACGTGTTCTGTGATGTTTCAGAGGGAGCCTGTGTATCTGCTGGTTACCTTTGTACTGAAGATCAGTGAGGTCATGTTGAAGTTGAATTTCTAGTAGCATCCTCAAGAGTGACACCAAAAAGGCAGCTGTCCATGCCATGATTAAAGCTGCTCAGACTGTTACAAAAAACAGTTCACTGTAGATACGCAACAGGTGACCACGTGGACTGATTCTACTCCAGTAGACAGACATGCTGGAGTTAAGATCTTGCCTTCTTACGGCAAAGCTTTAACACTTGGCCTGGCGCACCTGAGATAATAAATATTAATACAGTTGAGAAGCTTAAATCTACGTTTTGTGGCCATATTCATTGAGGCTTTCCCTGTATTTCTAGACTTTAATGTCAACATCTTTAAGGGACTACTTCTTTTTACAACTTAACAACTTAACTGGGTGGTAGGGGAGCTTTCAGTATAAGTCTTTGAAGAAACTTAAATTTGTGTTCTTAAACAGGCATTTTTACTGAAGAGGTTAAAGCATTAATGGCTAGAAAACATCCACCCCCTTGCAATAGACTGGGTAACCTTGCCTTAGAGCTGGATCATGCTGGTAAGCTTATTAAGGGTAGAGGCCATATATGTTGTAGTGATCAGCTTACACAAGAGACAATACACTCCATTGTACTTGACCCTGAATATGCCACCAGTCATCTCCTTATTCAGCACCTTGACCATAAGTTAATCCAACCAGGACCAGAGACAGTTTCTGCTGAAATATGATCCTGTTACTGGATCCTGAGAAGTTAGGAAGCCAAATGTCAATAACTACACACTGGTCCAGAGTGTATGAGATAATGAGTGAAAAGTGAGAACTGCAAAGATGGATGATTTGTCCCCTTTTCAATTTAATCTGATCAAGAGTTGGCCATTTACCATTAGGTAGGCAGAAGCAATGAGAAGCAACAGATTATTAGTTAAAAGTATTAACACTAGAGGAGACCATCTTGGCAATATGTATAGTGACACTTTCTAAATGGTACTTTGTCTCTTTACCTTGGAAAGGGAAAACCCATGAGTTGTGGTCCAACCAAGACAACCATTTCAAAGTATGCCATTCTACCCTATGGACTCAATTGGCTAAGCAGAAAATAGAATTCCAGTTTAATCCTCGTGGAGCCTTCACTTTGTTGCCCTATGGAAGAGAGAGATCAGTTCAATCAAATCAGCTCTTCCTGTGCTAATTGTGGCTCAGACTGTCACTGAAGAAGTTCTGAGAACAATGGTGACAAAGACAAGGGGGATTTTATACTCAGAACTTTTAGGTTATGTGTACCTATATAACAGATGTGGACCCAGTGATTCTCAATACTCTTCTTGAGTGGCCTGACTGGCTCTTCCACTATAGGTGGATCCAGAATTAGAGAATGCTAAGTGAAA
The DNA here is from genome assembly GCF_016835505.1 of Polypterus senegalus. Taxonomy (NCBI): domain Eukaryota; kingdom Metazoa; phylum Chordata; class Cladistia; order Polypteriformes; family Polypteridae; genus Polypterus; species Polypterus senegalus. The sequence continues at coordinate 96,935,807 of NC_053160.1, forward strand.
AGTGATGGAGATTCCCGCTGACCATTTCTGGTCACATTTCATTCAAAGATACCTGCTAGAATTACAAAGAAAGTGTAAGTGAACTGGAGAGGTAAGGCCTATTTATACAGGAACAGTGGTCATGATCATTAACCGACAATTCCAAAGAGCTGTTTGGCCAGCCAGTACTGTTAATGAAACCTTCAGAAGAGTTAATGAGAAAGATTGCTCGATAGCAGTAAAAGTGAAGGATCACATTTACAATCGGCTTTTCCATATGCTAATTGGTCTGCCTGCTCTCAATGAAGACAAGAACACAGACATAAATTTTTTCTTATAGACAAATGTATTAAATAATTTTGGGGGCGGCAATATTACAAAATTATGGTGTTTCTCCTGCAGCACAGTACACCAGTACACAGTACACCAGTTTGTCGGGTTTTGATTTGCTGTTGGAAATCAGTACTGTTGAATATGTTAATGCCACTGCACGTAGACATGAGTATGCTTTCTGGAGAGCTTGCTTGTGAAAAGTTTAACACTTCTTTTGTTTGCTCTAAAGTGAAATAAAGGATATCATTTTTATCATTACCCTGTGGTGATTGTTTAAGTGAAATGGAGAATACAAATAGAAGAGGATCACCAGCCATCAGTATAAGATCCAGATTTCTTTCTTCTACTTTGATATCCTGTTCATTCAGAATTTAACATACTCATCTCTTAACTGGTACACTTCCATGTTTTACTTGGTTTGCTTTAGTTAATGAAAACCTTTGTTTGAATAAAAATATTTAATGCTGCGATAATTTTCTTCTGTTGTTTCTCTTTACTCCATCAATGTGTAAATCAGCACATTGTAATATTATAAAATAATTTATTTTAAAGATTGACGCCTTTAACTCTGCAAACTATGTTGACAGTTTTTCTTCTTCACAGATACACTGTAAATTCTGAAATAATGTCATTGAGTCCAAGGAAGCATGCATTGATTTTTGAGACATTAAATTCTGCTCCTTCTATGGGTGCATTAATCATGTAGGTCCTTCTGTTGCTTCTCCTAAGTTTTTATGCTTCTCCTGCAGTAGGCACAGACTGAGCTGATATCGGAGGACACTTCGCTGCTTCTCAATGCCTCACACTGTTCTCTCTCAGTCTAAGCGTTTTTTTTTTTTTATTAATTTTATTGTAATCATTCCATACAAATCGATACATTTTTACAAAAATTAGGATTGAGAACAAGTCGACACCCACCCCTGAGAGAGAGAGCATGGCCAACGGGGTAAAACTTAAGGCTTGTAAACATATCTAAATGAATGAGTTTGATATGCCAATAGAGATAAATGGAGAAGAAAAAGAAATGCGGAAATAATGGCTTCCTCTGTGTTTTAAGAGCTTATTCTAAAATATTATTGATTAGATCCTGCCATGTTTTGAAAAAAATCTGTACAGATCCTCTAACTGAGTATTTGATTTTTTCCAATTTCAAATAATATAACACATCGGTTTCCCACTGACTTAAAAGAAGAGAGTTAGGATTCTTCCAGTTTAGTAAAATAAGTCTGCATGCCAAAAGTGTAGTGAATGCAATCACAGTTTGTTTGTCCTTCTCCACTTTAAAATCACTTTAAAATCATCTGAAAGAACACCAAACACCACTGTTAATGGGTTAGGAGGGATTGTGACACCAAGGCTGTCTGAAATGTAATTAAACATTTCAGTCCAGAATGATGTTAATTTGGTGAAGGCCCAAAACAAGTGACCCAATTAGGTTGGGACTTGATTACAGCATTCGCAGGTTGGATCCTGCCCTGGAAACATTTTGGAGAGTTTTAGGTGAAACAGATGTGCTCGATATATAATTTTGAGTTAAATAACTGTATGCTTTGCGCATATGGAGCTTGAGTGAATTCTCTGCATTGCTATTTTCCAGTCTAAGTGTTGAGCACTAGAAACTTGGCTGGATTTTGGTTCATTATTCAGCTGCAAGCTAGGTTTTTCCTATCCATTGTTATTTATTTTGTGTGTTGTCTTTAGGTTTAAGTATTCTTTTTTATATGTATATGGAAACCATTTCTGATGCATTTTTCTTCCCATCCCTAATGTGTCTTTAATCTCTGTTTTATCAACCTGTGTGAAATGTGCCCACTTAGACCAGGAAAGTGAATCTCACAGGCTGACACATATTGCAATCTGTGTCATTTTCCATAATTTGTTAAGGTCTAATGTTTGTTTTCCAATTTATTTTGTCAATTAGCTTTAAGGCCTTTCAGTCTCTTTCTGTTTGAGTTTTGCTGTGCTGTGTTCATTATCTTCATTTGTTCTACATGTACGGTTTCAGATCTGTGCTTTAACTGTGAAATGAGCTCAGTTCCTGTCTTTACTGTTTAGATAAATGTTTACTTTAGGCTGGTTGAACTTTTAATGGATGAAGGTTGCATGCACACTATTTGTCTCTCTAGAGCAGATAAGGCATGCTGCCCAAGTCCAACCTCCAAGTTTTGTTTAAGTATTACTCTGCAAGAACATTGTAATCATTGAGCAGAAGCCAGGGTTTTAAGCACAATGAAATACAAACACATTCATCTTTCATTCTTGAAGTATGTGGCTGTAACAATTTAGGCTAAAGAAACGTTTCCAGGTTAAAGTGAATACATAGGCACCTTATTGACAAAAATGTTGTGAGTAACAAGCATATCCCTCTACGAAAAGAGTGAAACCATGGCAAAAATCGTACTTTATGGGTGTCAGAAATTAAAGATGTTAAACATTAATTATGAACCTAACACATCTCAGGGGATGTCTATTCATCAAGTGAAATTTTATTGAAGGGTGAAATAGAAATCATAGTGAAGAGTGCCCACTTGGCTACCAACGACTGTTACAAAGCCATACTTTTATTTGTTAAGCACATTCTTCAAAATAATGCTTTTAAATGGCACTTTATGGTTCTTTACTGGATTGTGTACTTGTCAAAGCACCATTTCATTCTGGGAATGGTTCTTTGCATATGAACTTGGTTCTTTGTGATTTGAAAAATGCCCTAATAGCCTGTGCTATTGTATGCAGCAAGAATCCTTTTAAAATCAAGAACCCATTGGTATTTCACAAATCTGGTACCATTTATTTATAATTATTTACTATATTGTGCCTGTTATGGATCAGAATAAATTAAGGTTCTTTCTGGAGCCTTCATGTTACATCAATGTTTGGTTCTCCTATGGCATCGCTCTGAAAAATCACTCTGGCAGCTTTATTATTAAGAGTGTTAAGTAGAAACACTTTGCTTACTGAAGTCCTTTGGTCTTAAATAAGAGGACATCTGACATATAATCAGTTGATGTAGGTATAATGAGAAAGTGTCCCTGGATACAAAAGTGGGCATCAAACATAGAATGAAACCATCAAGGTGGTGACCAATAAGAATGGAAGAAAAAATCCAAAGAAAGCAAATACCAAAAACATGACTCTGGAAAGATCACAAATAAATGTAACCCACTAAAGATCCTAACAAAGTTTGACAGCAACACCATATTGATTTATCCTATATTTTTATAACACACATGCTAGGCTAATGCAATTTTTCACTTTTTCTTTTTGCAGGCTAGTGCATGCCTTCAAGTTATAACTGACTGAACGTTCAGTGTTACTGAAAAATGACAAATAAGACTTTTTAAAAATACGTATATTATAATCTATAACAGAATTCCTGTGGGCAGTTATGAGAATTTTAGAGGAGTGACACCTTAGGATACCAAGGTTGTCTGTTTCTTTTCCCTAGGCCAAGGGGCTGGAAATATTTAGGCAATGGGCCCTTAAGTTCATTCTGCAGTTCCAGGTCTCTGTTCCTAGCATTTGATGTTGGGACTTTAACAGGTTTGGTTGCCTGTGGCAGGCCATTGTCTCACAGACCCGTATTTAACATCTCTAACCTGCACAGATCTTCAATGATATCCCCAAAGTGACATTCCCACCTGAACCTCTGAGACCAGAAAAATGTTACAATCTGGACCAAATTAATATTAAAAGAGTTTAGCTTATTGATTAAGGCACACAAATAAAATACAAAGACAAACGATTAAATATAAACATCAATTAAAAATGAAATTATTACATCAGTTTGGAAACTATGTTACAGATTCAGACCTTCCAGATTATCTAAACATTTGAAATGATAAAATTGCTTAATTCAAGTCTTAATATGGAAACTTAAGAAAACCTCACAGTTGAGATTTTCTGGAAGAATTAGACAAGAAATGTGCCACTCTCATTCTGGTGCTCAGTTCACTGTTTAATCTCCAGTTTCTCCAAACTAACAGCCACATTTTCTCAATCCAATTTCATTCCTTTATTATCTGAGTCTATCAAGTCCATTTATAGCCTGATTTCATTTTAAGGCTGAGCTTTTACTAGTGGGCCATGGTGGTCTGGTTCCTGACAGTCCCAACTAAGAAACTGGTTCCCACAGAAACAAAAATCACATTTTGCATTCTTTTTCCTCTTGTTAAATCCAAGATGTTATTTGTCTAGTCCTCAGAGCATCATCTACACTGCCATCTGGCTGGAAGATCTAGGAGGGAGTGGGCACCGATGGAAAGTTGCCTTCTGTTTTTGCTTATCCTGTTCTTTTTTCTTACAGAGTATTTGTTTTTCTATTTACTTATCCAATAATTTTGTTTCTGTGACATTGTTTACTGGTAATTATTCTACTTTTAATCGTTTTAGTAAACTTTGATCACACACATTTATGTATACATTCAATTTAAAGAATTAATTTAACACTAGTGATTTTACAGGTAACTTTAATAAACTTTCATTTGTCTGCTCCTTAACACTATGTAACACTTTAAGTCCTTTAGTAAACAGTTAGTTGTTTATATCAGCAATTGATTTACTTAGATTGCAGTAATTATGATATGGATATTATTATGTAATTACTAAGAAATGTAAACAAAAGTTCCTGAGATTTCTTTAACTGAACCACTCCTAACTTTTTCAAATTAGCTGGACAAGCAGATCACACATTGTATTTGCCAAGATTGCAATTTCTAACCCAGTACCATGCCGACATAAAACCCAGAAAATGGGGTGTGAGTCCCTCTAGCAGCTTGTTAAAACAGACGGAAAGAATAACAGGATCTGCTCACAGCCAAAAGTCATCCTCATAATAATTTCCATGAGCTGTACAATTTTAAGAATATTAATGATATTAAGTTTGCATGTGCCTTTTTCTTATTTATATTTTAATATATTTTTATGTATAACAAAATTTGTTTTAATACTTTTTATGCTTGGACCCTTTATTCCAAAGAAATATTTTTAGTCCTGAAATAGCTTTTGAGTTTTAAAACTATATTATTTCATGTTTTATAAAAAAAAAATCACAGAATACGCACATCACATTTTTTTTATATTCTTCTTTATGTACACAATCAATGCAAATGTGTTATTTCACCATTGTGGTACTAAAATGCAGAACTATGTAATATATTATCCATTTTGGAGCACTCAATAAATAACCATTCATGGATTAAGATCCAAGATTCTTTATTTGTCACATACATGGTCAGTATTATTAATCTAGTCATATATACAAGAAGCAGATGTTATTCTTCTATTAAAATCATATTAGCATAATTACAGTACTACAATTTCAAAGCACAAACATCACTTAAAGTTTTCAGTGGCACAAGTAAAAAAGCTTACTTTACTGCTTAACCCCATTTAAGTATCCTCCTTTTAGCTAGAAAGAGCTGATGCTGGTCATTTGCCTGGTGTTTTTAGGAAGCTTCAACACTGGAACATTGCCCGTACAATTTTAAGTGCCTATTGTTCTTTTATAATCATTGTTGAAAAATTACCTTGTATATTTCAACAATTCAGGAATCTGCTGAAGCAGAATTCCTTGGCAAGATTAAATATTGCACACTTTGATGATATGTTTACTTGAGTTGGCTTGGCTGTTTTTTTACAAAGGATAAATTAAATTAATGTGTGCATTAAGTAAAGTATGGCAAGCCAAATGAAAATTTAGATAGATGTCAAAATTGGTTTATGCTATTTGGAAAGGCAGCAATTACAGTTATATACAGTTACCAGAGTCTAAAAAATAAAAATTAATAAGGTGGTTTGCCAACCATATAAATTGTCATTAAGGCACAGCTGTTTCATATTAACCTGTAATTTATGCAAATATTGCATTAATTTCCTACATTTAAACAGTTTAATCATATCATTTGTATATCTTAAACACTGGTCATGAAGTTGTCACTTTCCTTTCTGCATTTCTTAAAATATACTAACATATTTGTTAGAAAACTAGAATGTATAAAATAATTAGCTTTACTGAATATATCAGGAAAAAAAAAAGTGTACTGGTGCCAATATTTAAGAATAAGGGGGATGTGCATGCCTGCAGTAACTACAGGGGAATAAAACTGATGAGCCACAGCATGAAGTTATGGGAAAGAGTAGTGGAAATTAGGTTAAGAAGTAAGGTGATGATTAGTGAGCAGCAGTATGGTTTCATGCCAAGAAAGAGCACCACATATGCAATGTTTGCTCTGAGGGTGTTGATGGAGAAGTATAGAGAAGGCCAGAAGGAGTTGCATTGCGTCTTTGTGGACCTGGAGAAAGCATATGACAGGGTGCCTTGACAGGAGCTATGGTATTGTATGAGGAAGTCAGGAATGGCAAAGAAGCACGTAAGAGTTGTACAGGATATGAGGGAAGTGTGACAGTGATGAGGTCTGCTGTAGGAGTGACGGATGCATTCAAGTTGGAGGTGGGATTACATCAGGGATCAATTCTGAGCACTTTCTTGTTTGCAATGATGATGGACAGGTTGACAGACGAGATTAGACAGGAGTCCCTGTGGACGATGATGTTTGCTGATGACATTGTGATCTGTAGCGATAGTAGGAAGCAGGTTGAGGAGACTCTGGAAAGTTGAGAGATATGCTCTAGAGAGGAGAGGAATGAAGGTCAGTAGGAACAAGACATAATATATGTGTGTAAATAAGAGGAAGGTCAGTGGAATGGTGAGGATGCAGGGAGTAGAGTTAGCGAAGGTGGATGAGTTTAAATATATCAACTGTACAGAGTAATGGGGATTGTGGAAGAGAGGTGAAAAAGAGAGTGCAGGCAGGGTGGAATGGGTGGAGAAGAGTGTCAGGAGTAATTTGTGACAGACAGGTATCAGCAAGAGTAAAAGGGAAGGTCTACAGGACGATAGTGAGACCAGTTATTTTATATGGGTTGGAGACGGTGGCACTGACCAGAAAATAGGAGACAGAGCTGGAGGTAGCTATTAAAGATGCTAAGATTTGCACTGGGTGTGACAGGGATGGATAGGATTAGAAATAAGTACATTAGAGGGTCAGCTCAATTTGGACGGTTGGGAGACAAAATCAGAGAGGCGAGATTGTGTTGGTTTGGACATGTGCAGAGGAAAGATGCTGGGTATACTGGGAGAAGGCTGCTAAGGATAGAGCTGCCAGGGAAGAGGAAAAGAGGAAGGCCTGAGTGAAGGTTTATGGATGTGGTGAGAGAGGACATGCAGGTGATTGGTGTAAGAGAACAAGATGCAGAGGACAGAAAGATATGGAAGAAGATGATCCGCTGTGGCAACCCCTAACGGGAACAGCTGAAAGAAGAAGAATATATCAGGAAAAGGATCTGAATATCACACTCTAATAAATACAACTGTCTTTGAATGACTTGAACCCAACATTTTGATTTCTGGTGATCGAGAACATATTGTACAAAAATAGATGAAATGGAGTAATCAGACTCCCACGAGCTGGCCTCAGTAAAGAAGGATGGGCAGAGGGAGCTTTTCTAAATGACGTTTTTCAAGTCAGAGCGTAATGCTTTCTAAAATCCAGCCCAGCTGAATTGCTGCTGATGGTCACTTCACACTGCAGGAGGAACTCATCATCTCGAGACAAGTCAGGCTATACCTTCAAGCTTGCAGCTGACACTGGAGAACTCCAGAAGATGTGATACCTGGTTCCAGTTTTAAATATACTTGTCCTTTATTTCTATAGTGTGAACACTGGTGCTATATAGTAGACAGAGAACTAGGATTCTGTATTATTAGTTGTTTAGGACTAAGTTTGTTGGGGTATTGTTGAAAGTCAATTTAATGGATCAGTGACCAATTTAATATGTTTAGTTCATTAAGTCTCACTAGACTATGAACATCCAGATATGATTTCTAACTGGTCCAATTAGACCAGGGATCTCAAATCTCTGGAGGGCCGTGGTGGCTGCAGGTTTTCTAACCCTTTTCATAATTACTGACCTGTTTTTGCTGCTAATTCACTTCTTTTGAATTAATTTTAATTGACTTGCTCTTGAAGACTCAGACCCAAAATAATTGTTTCTTTTTCCTTAATTAGCAGCCAAACAATAATGAGATACAAAATGAACCAAAACATGACCAGCAAACTGTGACCATCATACAATATCTGAAAATAAAAAGGGTGGAGGGCTCAGGAATGTTGATTTGCTCAGGACCCCAAAACATTTCAACAGTACTCTTAGAAAAGTAAAGAAAAAAATTAACAATTTTGAAAATGTTTGATATTACACAATGAGAGCAGCAATGTATACATGATATCATTTTCATGATGATTGGAATGAAAGCATGTTATTAAACATGGTAACATGATGGCGCAGTGATTGTTCATGTCTCACACAAGATGCTGTTGCGCCATGTGCGACCTTTGATGAAATAATTTATTGTAGCATGTCACACACGTGCGAATAAGAGGGCGTTGTGTGGACCAAGTAATGGTAATTCCACGCCAGGCCAGGGGAGGGCAGGGTGCATTAAACCTTCTCTTGCTATCTCTGCAGACCAGCCGCGGGAAAACCTGAAATCTGAATCAGGAACGTCACTTCCAGTTCCGGCGCCCAGGAAAACGCCACTTCCAGTTCCGCCCAGAAGATTGTCACTTCCGGTCCCGGCTCTCCGACTGATGTCAGAGAAACATCACTTCCGGTCAACCTACATCACTTCCAGTTAACATACATCACTTCCTGTTTGACCATTTAAAACCGCTATCTTTTCAAACCTTGATCAGTTCTGTTTTGGACTCCGTACTGGCAACATCATTGCATGAACTTAAAAGAATCCTTTGCAGCTAGGAACATTATACGGGTGGCTGCCCCAAACATTTTATACATATGTCGAGTTGCTTCATTTCACAGTGGCGTAGTCGGCAGGATGGAAGCCTCCAGGAGAGAACGGAGGACACACCCTCATATACCAACAAACTATCAGATGGGTAAGTACCGCTCCCGAATTGCTGAATGGGCGTCAGTTGGGGCGTGTCGGAGAAAGCTTGAGTATGCTTCGACCCATCATCCTTTTAAAGGTCTGGGGAAAAATAGCCCCAGGAACCACAGACTAGAGCCAAGTGCGTCAGTGGACGCCTTGGGTACTTATTTTGGCCACCTGGGTGTGGGGACTGCCCCATCATATCCCACAAAGGGCAAGCCCTTTAAAGGTGGCAAAAACCCAGGCTGGCAGGTGAAAAACATAATGGCCTGCACCTATAACCCAGCTAAGGCAACCAGGAAACAGGCCGTGGCTTTATGGGCTAAGGTGGTTGGTTGGCTAAAACCCCATAAAAATTCCAGCCACCAAATAGTGGAGCAGGTGGCCTGCGCTTTGTTGCTCCGAAGCCTACCCGGAAAAATCGCCCAGCCGGCCTGGGAATATACTAATATTATCTCATTAATTGAGATGATAGACCTCATAAAGGCAGAAACCAACTTAGGAAGGTCAGAATGGGACTCGGGTGAACCCGGGTGTGCTTGCGTCCCTAAAACAGAGTCCCGCGGCTACAATCCGAAGCATATTCGAGTGGACTCTGAGACGCGCCGGCAGGCCCTGCGAAGAAACAAAGGGGTCTGCAGAGTAATGTGGGAGCAGGCACGGTACGCTCTTGCTAATCTACTGGCTTGTTCGCATACGGGAGAAGTACTAGTTAATGGAATCAAAGTAATCGCTTTATTTGATTCTGGCAGTAACATTTCAATTGTTGCTTGCCATTTGATATTACAGCGACAATGGTGTAAAAATAAGACCTGCATTACCTGTATTCACGGGGATGCAGAGGAGCGGATTTCGGCCTCTGGTGATGACGACGAAACACCAGGGATGTCGCAACCCGAGACGTCATCAGCAAGCGCTACGAAGGCTGGGGATAAAAACACGCCCCTTGAGGTTGAATCTGATCCTCTCTCACGTCTGCAGTTTCAATTCAGGCAGACGCCGGCTTCATTTAAAAGGGAGCAATGGAATGATGACTCCCTTAAATTTGCAAAGAATGCAGTCGTTCTGATAGACGGCCAACGCACCTCGCATCCAATGCCACAGGGTCCTCACTATGTGCTTAATAATGATCTGTTATACCGGGTGGCAGAACATGAGGGACAGATGAGGTCACTGTTGTTAGTACCGCAGACTTACCGGCGAGAGGTCTGTGAACTAGCACATACTAGCCCATTGCTGGGAGCCCATTTGGGTCCCGAAAAAACACTAGAGAGAATTAAGCTCCGATTTTTTTGGCCCGGAATTAATGAGGAGGTTTGCCGCTTTTGTACATCCTGTCCGGAGTGTCAATTGAGGCAAATTCCTAGGAGGGACCGTGCTCCTCTAATTCCCTTAACCTTAATAAATATCCCTTTTGAACTGATTGGGGTCGACCTGGTGGGACCCCTAGAACCCTCAGCCAGAGGTCATAAATATATATTGGTCCTGGTAGATTATGCTACCCGGTTTCCAGAGGCTGTTCACGCGTCAGCTACTTCAAAAGCTATCGCACGGGAATTAGTTGGGGTATTTGCGCGTGTTGGAATCCCTAAAGAAATCCTGACGGATCATGGGACTCCTTTTAGCTCGCAGATGTTCAGAGAGACTGCCAAGCTACTTCAAATAAAACACTTAAAGACCGCGGTATATCATCCTCAAACCGATGGTCTTGTAGGTTTAATCAGATTCTCAAACAGATGTTGCATAAAGTAGTCAATGAGGATAGAAGGAACTGGGATCAGCTTCTCCCCCTCGTCCTTTTTGCATATCGGTAAGTTCCACAAGCCTCCACGGGGTTCTAACCGTTTGAATTACTATATGGACGACAGCCCCGGGGCATATTAGATGTTCTAAAAGAAGGATGGGAGGAAGAGGCCCTCCCATCAACAAATATATTAAAGTATATCGCACAGTTATGCGATACATTTGGAAAAATTAGACCCATATTAAAAACACATATGGAAAAGGCGCAAGCAGCTCAGGCCCAATGCTATAACCGGGGTACGTCTCTGTGGGAGTTCCGTCCGGGAGATCGTGTCATGGTTTTAGTTCCTACCACTCATTCCAAATTACTGGCTCATTGGCAAAGCCCTTATGAAATTAAGGAGAGGAAGGGGCTGGTTGACTATTTGGTGAAACAACCATATTGTCGACCCAGCGAGCGGATTTATCATGTCAATCTGCTGAAACCATGGAAGGACAGTCCGAGAACGCCCATACAGAATTCCCCAAAAAAGGGCTGAAGTGGAGTTGGAGATCATCCAATGCTGGAGCTAGGTGTGATTGAGGAAGGTTATAGTCCCTGGTCCAGTCCTATCGTTATGGTCAGTAAGCCTGATGGAAGTTGGAGGTTTTTCAATGACTTCCGTCGGCTTAACCAAGTCTCCCAATTTGACGCCTATCCGTTGCCGCGAGTGGATGACCTCCTCGAGCGGCTAGTACATGCCAAATTTTTGACAACTTTAGATATGACTAAAGGGTACTGGCAGGTTCCCTTAACGGACTGCGCTAAGGAAAAGACAGCGTTCAGCACCCCTAGCGGTCACTGGCAATATCGTGTCCTCCCATTTGGATTACATGGGGCACCTGCGACCTTCCAACGTCTGGTGGATAAAGTGCTCCGTCCTCATAATTCATATAGTGCTGTCTACTTGGATGACGTTGTCATCTATTCCAACACCTGGGAGGAACACATACTGCAGGTTGAAGCTGTATTGCGGACACTGGCAGAAGCTGGACTTCGTATCAACCCGAAAAAATGTTACTTTGGGTTGGTTGAAGCCAAATATTTAGGCTATCTAGTGGACCGGATTATGGTGAGACCACAGTGTTCTAAAATAGATGCCATTGTAAATTGGCCCCGTCCGATAACCAAGAGGCAAATTCAAGCATTTCTTGGTTTAGCGGGTTACTATCACTGGTTTGTACCCCGGTTTTCTGAGAGAGCTACGCCCTTGACAAACTTCACAAAGAAGGGTCGACCTAATTATGTGGTATGGGATGAGATATCAGAGGCTGCATTCAGTGACTTGAAACTGGCCCTTACATCAGCTCCTATATTAAAGGCACCAGACTTTTCTTTACCTTTTATTCTCCAGACGGACGCTTCGGACACAGGTCTTGGAGCCGTGCTGAGCCAGAGCGTCAATGGAGTTGAACACCCCAGTACATGTTTGGTCATCAAACAACAGGTGGTTGGGGGAGGGGAATTCCAGTCATCAATCAACAGGGGGCGGGGCTAAAGGTCATCAAAGGTCATCAATCAAATTTTGATTGACAGTTTGACAGAAGCCGCCTGACATATTACTACTTATGACAGCAACACTCATGACAATGACAATGTCAATCATGTTACGTTATTATTAAAATGTTTCCTTTTCTTTTTCGTTACTACTTTAACACACATATATATATATATATATATATACAGTAATCCCTCGCTATATCGCGCTTCGACTTTCACGGCTTCACTCTATCGGATTTTAAATGTAAGCACATCTAAATATATATCACAGATTTTTCGCTGGTTCGCCGCTTTCTGCAGACAATGGGTCTTTTAATTTAGGTTACATGCTTCCTCAGTTTGATTGCCCAGTTGATTTCATACAAGGGATGCTATTGGCGGTTGGCTTAGAAGCTACCCAATCAGAGCATGTATTACTTATTAACTAAAACTCCTCAATGCTATAAGATATGCTTCCCGCGTGGTGCTTGAGATTGTTTGCTTCTCTCTGTCTTTCTCACTCTCTCTGCCTGATGGAGGGGGTGTGAGCAGAGGGGCTGTTTGCACAGAGGACACGGACGCCCTCTACAAAATGTCGCTTTATCGCGGGTGCTTCTGTATACTTAAAAGCACGTATTGATTTTTTGATTGTTTGCTTTTGTTTGCGGCCTCTCTGACATTCTCTGCTCCTGACGGCGCTCCTTTATGACGGCGCTCCTTTGAAGATAAGATATGTTTGCTTTCTTTTAATTGTAAGAAAGAACTGTCATCTCTGTCTTGTCATGGAGCACAGTTTAAACGTTTGACTAAAGGGTGTTATTTCATGTCTAGAGGGCTCTAATAATGTTAACAGGGTTGGAGAGTTTATAAGGGCTTAAAATATATAAAAATAACCATACAAACATATGGTTTCTACTTCGCTGATTTTCACCTATCGCTGGGGTCTGGAACGCAACCCCCGCGATCGAGGAGGGATTACTGTATATATATATATATATTGTCGCAGTAGGGGGCAGTAGTGCTCCCTTGAACCCTCAGGTACCACGCCAAACACCTGGTAAAAGTGCCACAATAATTCTTTTTATTATAATAATTACGTGCACTAAGTACCCTCCACTCCACAGTATTCATTAATCAATACACAATAACCAATCAATAATCACAATCCTCCACTCCCAGACGCGTTGCTCTCCTACCACCCAGCTCAGCTCGCCGTCTGGGAGTTCCCTCAGTCCTTATATTCCCTGACCCGAAGTGTTCCCAGTCCCCAGTCCATGTGATCTTGTATCACTTCCGAGTCAGGTAAAAGTACTTTTCTTCATCCCGAAGTCCGCCGCCTTCCTATGACGAACTTCCGGTCATAGTGTACAAATAAGTCTTTGGTCCTCCCTGCAGCTCCCTCTTGCGGCCCCTGTGGTATCCAGCAGGGCTGAGGATAAAAACTACATAGTCCATGACTCCCTGCTGGTCTTAGGGCACCTCCATACTGCAGGAGGGCTCCATCTGGCGGCTTGGGGACTTGGCCGATAAACTGCCGGGCACAGTCACAATATATATATATATATATATTTACAATATATATATATATATATATGACCTCCAAAGAGCTCGGAGACTTTTGATCATGTGAACGTGTCTGCAAAAAGTGGCGTCTCCTGCCCTGCAAAACTCAAGCAGCCGGCGTGCTCGCATAGCTGTGCCGGCCTTTGAGACTTTGACTGCGCTTCTGCCTTAAGTCAAAGTGAGCACTTTTAATTTTTTTTCCTCCTCCCCCTGAGCTATTGCCCAGAGAAGTGCAAACACGGGATACCTTTTCTACACCGCGGAAAACCAATATTAAGGTGCTTCGCACTTTCATTTGCACGTATATGATTATGAGGTCGTCAGCTCGGATTATGAAGACACGCACAGGAGTGGAGGACCAACAGTGCTATCACAGCCGATTAACTCTTTTAGGGCTATTTTTTTTTTTCCTTATCTCCCAGGGCTGAATATTTTTCCAAAAACTAACATTTTTTAAAAAAGAACACAAAGCAATTGTTTAACATATCAAATCAACAAAAAATATTTACTTTTGACAAATATTACTGTCTTGCATGTTGTATGAGCCTGCATACTCTATGATTTCACATACATATCACATACATTTTACACAGCAAAGTCCTGCAAAGTCTGATCTCGGTCCAAGCAGCCAATTTCAGTCATTGCCACATTGCACTGCTTACAATACGTGTTGCTTTGGTGCCTACTTTTCAATTGTCTGTTGCTGCACTTTCTCACATATATTGTTAGTGTGTGCTGTAGAGAGACAAGTCACCCTTTGCCATTGTGCCATTCCACTGCCACCAAGTTTTCTGCCCGCATGAAAACCGTATTGTCACCTCTTTTCATCTTCTGAAACTTTATGAACTTTATGCATGGCATTATAGCCCGGCTCACCCCATGGGATTTGCTTCTGTTTATTACAGAAGTGAATAAAACTTTGCAGCAGCACGTACCTATCACCATGCTACATAACCTGTCCAAAGCCACCAGGGGACAAAGCACGTTTGGACCAATGCTCCCTGAAGTTATATCACCAGTTCTGTCCCATCTCTATTTGTAATACCACAGCACGCTTCATCTCGTCTTTTGTTGTGTGTTTACACTTTGAAAAATGAGAATGCGATGCAAACGCAGCCCGCATTGAAAAAATTTCTCTGCCTACCTCTTTATCTCGGCTGACGGTAGCTGAAAAGCAGCATCAGGAGAGAGCAGCCTGAAGTACAGCAGCTGGTGATCTGTCGTGTCCAACAGCAAGCCATGCCGTCTTGTGAAGTCCAGTAGCCAGCTCGGCTCTCAACGGATCAATGTCTGTGTATTTATCCCACGCGAACCTTGCTGTAGATGCATCGGCTGCGCGCGCCAGCTGGCAGCAGATCTGCTGGCGCTGCATCGCTGGTGTTTGATCAGCTGATGCCGGCTTCTCACTCTCTTGCTTGATCTCCTGGTCACTGTCAATAAAATCCGATTCTGAAAAATCAGAGTCCGACTCCGCGATAATGCGCAAAACATTGTCATTGTCTGCCGAGTGTTTTCTTTTCTGCACTCGCCTCGCTCCATTGTCACATGTCGATACCATCTTGCCATTGTTTACATTTCGCAACTCACGCACACGCTAGGATTAGTTGCCGAGTCAACGAGTCTATCATTCTTCCAAGCACAGAGGGAATGCCTGTGACGTGACAGTGAGATTTGTCGCCATTAACAGCTGATTATCGCCCTCTATCCCTGGATGTCGACTTTAGTCGACATTCGCCCTCAACCCCTCCTGTCGACAAAAGTCGACATCCGCCCTAAAAGAGTTAATGGCAGGGATGTCTCACCAGTCTACACAAGACCCACCGCGACTGTCCCCAAAAGGCGCCATATCGCCAGCTTAAGACATCTCTACACTATATAAAAGAAAAAGGCAACTTTCCTTTCTTTACACCTTTTTTCCTTTTATCCCAAACCAAAGCCGTTCTCTCTTAACACTGCAGAGGACACAAAACTAATTTTCTTTAATTGCTGGTAATGCCGGTAAGGCACATTACCAGAGGTAGAAATTTGGACGTTCACATAGTAAATGTAATTTCTATACCACAGCCATCGTGTAGCACCTTTCAAAAGGGATCTACTACTGAGAGATGATCCATATACATTTTAGCTGCTGTTAGTTCTACTTACCTGTTGTGTTACACCGTCTTTAAAATGTAGTTTACCCGAAACCACTCCAGTAATGCTCAATGTAGGTTTACTTCTTAAAATGTTAATGTTTTACTGTTTAATAACTTATACACTACATTTTATTATTTTTCCCTTGCACTCAGTGACCAAAGCTATACACACACATATAGACACATACATATATATATATATTTATATACCTGTATGTATGTATGTACAGTATGTATGTATGTGTGTGTGTGTCGCACTCTCTCTCTCTTGCTTGCTTTCTTGTTGCACAGGAAATGCACAGGGAGAAACTGAACATGTACAAACCAAAAGGGAAACTGGCTTGTTCGTATACCAAGTGTGAACCGAGGCATTTGGCGAACTTTTTGGTCGTAAACCAATTTGTACTTGTACCGAGACGTTCGTGAACTGAGGTTCCACTGTATGAGAATAGGAGTAAAACTTTTATTTAAATAAATTAAGGACACATTGTTTAGTGTAGATAAAAACATGAAAAACAAAATGACAGTCAAAGCAGTTAGTGTGCAACCTACTGAAAATAAATCAAATAAATCAACCTGAATATAAATAATTTGCAGAAAAAAACATTTTTTTTAGTAACTAGGGGGCTCTCCTCCCTGCTTACTTCTCTCGGCAACCCCCATGAGCCAGCACTGGGTGCCCACTATCTAGCAGCTGAGCCACTCAAAGGGCGTCGGGGCACTCCTCCATTAGAGAAAGCAATTGTATTTTAAGAGAAGGTATATAGAAGAGTATGCAGGACATTGGAGGAAAATGGTTTGGCCCTTAGTTATTACAGAGAGAAAATCAGTTACTTGAGTATTTCACTATAACTGTCTATTTTAAATACCAATGAATAACAAAACACAGTAAAAAGTAAAAGTGAAAAAGTAGAAGTAAAAAAGCAAAACATAACAAAACGTAATAAAGTAAATAAAAAATTTGCATTAATGTCTCATCAAAACAGTGTTATGAATGACTTTATCCTCTAACTAACATTGTGTAAACATTGCTTTTTTCCCTGTCTGTTCACATATTGTTTGGGATGTTTTTCTCTTTTTCATTTATTGGACGATTCTCTTTGTTGATATAGTTGTTATTGTGACAGATTCTCCCATCTCATTAGAGGACTTCTGGAGCTCTGTTAGAGGGGTCATTAGGTTCTTGGTCATTTTCCTGACCAAGGTCATTATTTCCAGCTCATTCATTTTGGCTGAATGGTTAACTCTTGGAAAAGTCCTGGTGGTCTTAAAGTTCTTACAATTTAAAATAATTGAAGTCATTGTGCTGTTAGGAACACTAAGCTTTATTAATGATTTTATACCCTTGCCCTGATCAATACCTCAACACACTTTGAAAGATGAGGTCTATAGGGAATTCCATGGACTTTGTGCCTTGGTTTTTGCCTTGGGGTGCAGTGTGAATTGTGGAAACTTATATAGTGAATAGTGTGTGCCTTTCTAAACCTTGTCCAATCATTTCAGTTTTCCACAGGTGGACTTCAATGAAATTCTAGACACATCTCAAGGATAGTTAAAGAAAACAGGAACCATCTGACCACAATTCGGAGTTTCACAGCTAAGGGTCTGAATAATTATATTCAAAAGATTTCAGTTTTTGATTTTTAATACGGTTCATCATTATATGTTATTGTGTGCAGATTGAGGGGCAAAAAATGGCATATGTACCATTTTAAAATTAAATCTACAACACAATGAAATGCACAAAAAGTGAAGGGGGTCTCAATTACTGAATATTACTGTTCTCGATGAACATTTTCTTGATTAAAATTTTCATCTTGTGCTGATTTTAAAGATGACACACTTTTTTTAGCAAGATTGAGCAATACATTGGCCTACAGAATATAAACTCTCTATTCAACCATAATTTAACATTATTCTGTAAGGTGTTTTTGCTTTACACCTCAGTCATTTTTCTAGTACTGTACTTATTTCTCCTTGATTTACTGTTGTTAATCAGCAGGCCAATTTACAATGCATATCAGAAATCTCTTCCTTTTAAACATGAAATTGCATTTTCACTCTGTACCATTTATACTATTCATAATCAGTTTCAGTAGCCAAATATTTTCCGCCGCTTCAGCTTTCTGATTATTTAGAATAGTGTGGCCTGACTGCCATTGCTTAGTTTACAAGCGCCAGCTGCAGTAAAACATTTTAATTTTATAAATGTCCCAACAAAATTTAATTTATCTTGTTTGTATATGTGCAAAATGACAAGGAAAGATAAAGGGCAGGATTAGAAATTTTGAAGCCAAAATATTAGCATTTAGTATTTGCCAAACATATAAATCAAAGCAGCTGCCTGTTTTGACATGGATGAATGACCTGAACATGTTTGACTTTATTACGTTTCATCCATTTTAGTCCAATCCAATATGCAAATGCACTTAGTATAAAAAGATGTAACAAATTAAATGTTGTGCTACATTTTACATGATGTAAAGGCAATACCACAAAGGCACTTCACACAATAATGGAAATCTGTCTGAACACAATAGTACCAACACATACAAACTTTCACAAGATCGACTCAGACCAAAGTCCCCATCCTTTTATGAGGGCAACTCGCCTAGTCCAACACACAGACACCATTTATCTCTATTGTCTCTTCTCTTTGGTTGTCTGTTTTGCCATCTACACTAAAACAACAATTTTAGCCTTTGGGAAATGCTCCCAAAAGTTTATGAATTTGAAAATGCTGGATTGATGGGGAAAATAAACGTTTTGAAAATGCTGACATGTGATTCTTGTTTTGAGGTCTTGACTTCAATTTATTGTGATAATCACCATTTTGATCTCTTCTTCCCTGTGGGAACAGTTCTTTTTTGCTCGGGGGAGGAGTGAAAGCTTTCATCAGAAATTTTCGATCTCTGGTTTTTAACGTATCTCGACATTTTAGGCTCCCCTGATACCGAAAACACCGATATCTTGATGATGAGTGTGTGTCTGTCTGGGTGTGTGTGTGTCACAATTTCTTGAGGATGGTTTAGAGCTAAAACAGCTGGATGGAAAAATACCAAACTTGAAAATTAAGCCTGTTATGAGATGATGATGTGCTGATTATTTTTTGAGGCAAATCGTGCCAGTGAAAGAGGCTCTCTAGAGGAACCTTCAAATACCGTAATTCTGCAATTAATTATGAATTCTTCTCATCAATTGCTATTGTAATTACCAATTTTAGGCATCGGTGTTGTAAATAATTACTGAAATGTCATAGAATAGTTTGGGTAACCTGGTTCCTAGGGCGTAGAGCATACTGAAATTCATGTCTGAATTTTTCATAATTTACATGACAACCTGTGCTGCACCTTGAAACTCTAGAATATTTTACTGTATTTATTTTGTCGGGACTCCCAGTTCATATTTTGTATGGTTTTGGCTATGTTTTACTCATTTGAAACCTTTTAATGGAGGTGTACTGTACATCTTCTGTTCAGACAAAGAAATCTGCTTTTGCATTTTTTGTGTTGTTTTTCTATGATTTACTTTACAGTTGGTCCATAAAGAAACATTGCTCTTTGACTGACAAACCAACCATCCATCCATCCATCCATTATCCAACCCGCTATATCCTAACTACAGGGTCACGGAGGACTGCTTTAGCCAATCCCAGTCAACACAGGGCACAAGGCAGGAAACAAACCCTGGACAGGGCGCCAGTCCACCGCAGGGCACACACACACACACACACACACACCAAGTACACACTAGGGACAATGTAGAACCGCCAATGCACCTAACCTGCATGTCTTTGGACTGTGGGAGGAAACCAGAGTACCCGGAGGAAACCCACACAGACACTGGGAGAGCATGCAAACTCCACGCAGGGAGGACCCAAACCCGGGTCTCCTAACTGTGAGGCAGCAGCGTTACCCACTGTGCCACCGTGCCACCACTGAAAAACCATGCATGCCCAATAGAAGAGATTTACACATTTTTTGGTGCTTTAACTTGGATGACAAACATTTACAAAATGATTTGGAAATGCTAGTGTGGACAAAAAAAATTTGGAATGAAAATGCTCTTTTTAAATATTTTAATATATATCAGTGAAATCTAAGTCTTAAGCTGATGGACACAATACATGACTTCTAGTCAGTGGGAATGTCAAACTTGGTGATCTTGTTGACTGAGCCTTTCAGAAAACATGACTACAAATTGCAGGATATGACATATTCAATGACTTTTTACCACTGTTTCACATTTCAAAGTATTGTGACCTTGCACCATTTTCATCTAATAAAGTGCTGCCTGACAGAGCTAGTGCTATGTGAATACTTTCAAGGTGTGGTGAGTTCAGCTGCAATCTCAGCCTTTTTTTTCTTTTTCCCATTCTGTTGTAGTATGTAAAACATGAGACATCAGACAGATGAGTGTCTCTTTTGTTTGTGATTGCTGTTTTCAAGCAAGGGTTCCTCCCACACAACTGCATTCAACTTTCTTCATTTATGCATATGAAGTCTGCGACTGAATCTAAGAGCAGCTTTTGATACCATAGATTCTCATTAATTGCCTTAGAGAGGGGGTTGGCCTTTCTGACAATGTACTACACTGGTTTAAATTTTCTATATATCAGGTGGAAAATATTTAGTATGGTTTGGAGATGCTACATGACTCCATATTTAATATGGTGTACCAGAGGGATATATTCTTGGCCCACTGTTAGTTTCACATTATATGCTCTCTTACAGTATGTCATATTATTTCAAAACATATGTTGAGTCATCACAGCTATACTGATGATATACAGCATTATTTGTCTACTGTATAGCACCAGATGCAACTTGCGGTCTTAGTACTCTTATCTAGTGTCTTGTAAGCATCACCGGATGGTTGTGATTTAACCTGCTTAAGATAAAAGGAAAAAAAAATGAAGTTTTAATTATTGTCAGAAGCAATAAATGTAAGGACTTTATAAATAAACCTGATCACCTGGGTTTAAATATCAAGTCAGAAGTAAAAAAAAAACTTAGGTGTTTTAATAGATTCAGAATTACATTTCAAATCACATATTAATTATTAAGGACAGTGTCTTTCATTTAAAGGGGGGTGTGGAGTTTAATTGGTAGTACGTATCGTGATCATGATTGAGCGAATAAAAAAAACAGTAACTTTTACAAGTCCTATAAATGTACACCGGCTGTTACAGACACAAATCAAATGTATGTGTTTACTGTATAATATTAACAATAAGAGCAGCTCACTACTGAAAATGCTAAATATAGGAGGCAGTCAGGATTGAACCAGGGACTTTTGAGTACAAGTCAGCAATTCTTACTGCTATGACACGGATGCTGTTGTGTCAACCATGAACTTTTTGTGAAAGTGTTTATTTGATCTTTAGACTTCAGGCTTCACACATTCTATAGTTTATGCCTACATTTTGTCATTTATTACTAAAATATGAAAAAGTTTCTGTTTTAACAATGTGTTTACACAGATTATTGTAGAAATAGAACACACATGAAATGCATGTGTTCCAAGTAACAATCTATTATTTCCACTCTAAAACTCCAGCACTTCACTCCCAGATAATCAAGGCATGAGCTAGGAGAACTTTGTGCACATTCTGCGGCGGTGGGAGTGGGGGGATAGAATAGCAGGCTGCTTACTTTTTGTCTCTATTGGCACATTTACTAGACAAAAGATGCTGATGGAGAGGTGTGAAGGGATTTAAGGCTCTGATAATTCTAATGTTAACATCACCATTTTAATTTTTTACATTCTTAGTGTGCTGTTCTTTTATTATTTCTATTGTGATATTTTTTATTAGAACTACTTTAATAAAAAAAAATAAGGAGCAACTTATGTTTATTATATTAGGATAAATGCCAAGAGGGGGCTGGGTGGTCTTTTGACTTTGGAACCCCTGCAGATTGCACTTTTTTTTCTTTAACTTTCCTGGATATTATTTTTTTTTCAGTCCTCCCAACTATCTGACATTGTCATCAGACTTAACAACTTATAAAATATTGTTGGTGAAACTCACTGGAAAAGTCTTCTAATCTGACAAGGCCTTTAGTTTACATTTTTTTATTAAACCCTGTGCTGGGATCGCTGCTAGAGTCAGGGTTTATCTCTAAATCCCACTAATCAACAAGGTATTCTTCCTGTAGCTGAATTTTGGAAACATCACTACACTCTTAGTCTGATTATTTAAAATAATTAGGAACTCACGACTTTATCTGAACTTGCCAATCTACTTTACTTTGCTGGGCTAAAGCACTTAGCTTAGCGCTAGAAATAAAATTAAAAGGATGCTTTATTTTTTAACAGACAGTCCTGCTTATTTTATCTCAGTTTTTGAAGCTCTAAACAAGACTTGTTTGGGGGTTTCTACAATGCCTTATGAAGTTTAGTGCTGCCCATTACTGTTCGAGATAGCCCTAATATCAAGGATCATCCTATTGCTATACACATACCACAAATGGTGCTGCTACTGGAACCATTCGCTTTCCCAGTCCAGCTACTTATGCAGGCAGTTATTAGCACTCTTATCTCACAACTTCAGGATAATGGGTTTGAAGCACAGTCCAAACGATGTGTAAACTTTGCGCATTCTACCTGTGGGTTTATGTTTCTTTTTTTCTTAATATTTTAAGCACTGTTAAACTGCTTGTGTAATGTTTAAGTTGGGTGTGTGCATGGCTGTGTCCCATTTAAGCCTGGTTCCTACCTTGTATCTTTATGAGCCAAATGCTTAGTACCTACAACCCTGACATTTTTAAATCAATTCAGTAAATAATGGATATATGTAAATTAAAACAATCATAAAACTGTGTAGTTTTTACAGAAATAATATAAAATCAGCATTTGTGAATATTTTGAATCAGCCTATACATGTATACTTCCTCCTGCTATTGCATTCTCATTCCTATATGGTTTTTGGCACTGAATGCCAGTATAACACAAACAACCTTGTAATGTCTAAAGAAAAAACAGTTAGAATTTATGTACTTAAAATATGCCAGACAAAGCGTGGTTCTTTACATATAATAGGTACTGTCTGAAATGGAATAAAATGTCATGAAAGGCTGTAATTTATGTAGGTTTTTTGAAACTGAAACCTCCTAAGAAGTACCTGCCTCAGTCATGTACTGTAGGTTATGTGAAAAGTATGCAAAAAGCACACAGAACATAATCAGATTTGTATAAGATGCATGTTGTCATGTTTTCTTTCATGGGGAAATGTTAAGAGCATTTTGCGTGTTTTGGATTTTTTTTGTGAATATTTGTCTTCTTTTTAGTGAATGGTGCTGACTAGCTCTGCCTGCTCCCTTACAGGACACAGTACACTCACTCCATACATTTGACAGCATAAGTCCAAGGCTTATAGATGTGTTAGCCAAATACAGCAATTCACATATGCTGCATCTCGTTTTGCTATTATGAACTGGTAACCAGTTGTATCTTTTTGAAATAATCAAACTTCATTTCGGTGGATCACTGTGCTTAGATGTAGCATTTTCATTGTTCTGAGTTGCAGTGTAGGAAGAAATTGCAAGGGAAAGGCAAATTGGCCACATCGGGTCCACAAAGTGAACACAAACCTGTTGTTATGAAATGGAGTTTCACAAAGGCAAAATAAGATGCGTCCTCCAAAACCAAGCTAAGGAGTAGGCCATAATCTTACCTGGTTTGTCCATCAGAGATTCCCCTCACCTCAGCTAAGCTCCTAAGGCACCAGCTGGCTCCTTAAATCTACAGCTTCTGACTCCACAAACTATGGCTTGTGCACAAAAAAGAGTAACAAAGATTTTTTACAAATCAAATAATTATTTAAAAAAAAATAACCAAATGTAAGGAAAAGCTTAAGAGTAAAAAGAAGCATAAATGAGTTGTGTAAAAGGCAATCCTAAGCAAACAAAATCCCAATACACGGTCCAGTAATAGTAATTATGGAAACAAACCAAAAAAACAATAAAAAAGTAGTAAATTCAACCATCTATGGTGGCACTTACAAATAACTCCAACAAATAACGAATGATCTCTAATCTTAAGCTGCCTCCTTTAGTGTAAATAGTTTAATGGAGGGGTCTAGAGTAGTGGTGTCAGGGTGGCCCCACCCCCTGGAGCTCCACCCCCCAAAAAAACTACATTTAACAGCAATAGCACATGATTCAATGGAAAAAACATAAGGACATAAAACATAATAATTAAAATAAAAAAACATAATATATATATATATATATATATATATATATATATATATATATATATATATATAAATTGCTCAAAAAAATTAAGGGAACACTTTGAAAACACATCAGATCTCAATGGGAAAAAGAAATCCTCCTGGATATCTATACTGATATAGACTGGGTAATGTGTTAGGAACGAAAGGATGCCACATCGCTTGATGGAAATGAAAATGATCAACCTACAGAGCCCTGAATTCAAAGACGCTCCAAAAATCAGAGTGAAAAAATTATGTGGCAGGCTAGTCCATTTTGCCAAAATTTAATTGCAGCAACTCAAAATTGTATGCAGCACTTTGTATGACCCTGTGTTCTTGTATACATGCCTAACAACATCGGTGCATGCTTCTAATGAGATGACAGATGGTGTTGTGGGGGATCTCCTCCCAGATCTGGACCAGGGCATCACTGAGCTCCTGGACAGTCTGAGGTGCAACCTGGTGGCATTGGATGGACCAAAACATAATGTCCCAGAAGTGTTCTATTAGATTTAGGCCAGGAACTGCCTGCATACTCTCACCACATGAGGCCAGGAATTGTCGTGCACCAGGAGCCACTGTACCAGCATAGGGTCTGACAATGGGTCCAAGGATTTCATCCTGATACCTAATGGCAGCCAAGGTGCCTTTGACAAGCCTGTAGCGGTCTGTGTGACCTCCATGGATATGCCTCCCAGAGAATCATTAACCCACCACCAAACTGCTCATGCTGAATGATGTTACAGGCAGCATAATGTTCTCCATGGCTTCTCCAGACCCTTTCACTTCTGTCACGTGCTCAGGGTGAACCTGCTCTCATCTGTAAAAAGCACAGGGCACCAGTGGTGCATCTGCCAATTCTGGTATTCTATGGTGAATGCCAATCGTGCTGCATGCTGCTGGGCAGTGAGCTCAGGGCCCATTAGAGGACATGGGGCCCTTGGGTCACCCTCATGAAGTCTTTCTGGTTGTTTGGTCAGAGACATTCACACCAGTGGCCTGCTGGAGGTCATTTTGTAGGGCTCTGGCAGTGCTCATCCTGTTCCTCCTTGCCCAAAGGAGCAGATACTGGTCCTGCTGATGGGTTATGGACCTTCTATGGCCCTCTCCAGCTCTCCTAGAGTAACTGCTTGTCTCCTAGAATCTCCTCCATGCCCTTGAGACTGTGCAGGGAGACACAGCAAACCTGCTGGCAATGACACGTATTGATGTGCCATCCTGGAGGTTGAACTACC
Source organism: Polypterus senegalus (assembly GCF_016835505.1). Taxonomy (NCBI): domain Eukaryota; kingdom Metazoa; phylum Chordata; class Cladistia; order Polypteriformes; family Polypteridae; genus Polypterus; species Polypterus senegalus. The sequence goes on from NC_053160.1 coordinate 96,961,482, forward strand.
TATGCAACCTCTATAGGGTCCAGGTATCACCTCATGCTACCAGTAGTGACACTGACTGTAGCCAAATGCAAAACTAGTGAAGAAACAGTCAGAAAAGATGAGGAGGGAAAATGTCAGTGGCCTCCACCTGTTAAACCATTCCTGTTTTGGGGTCATGTCATTGTTGCCCTCTAGTGCATCTGTTGTTAATTTCATTAACACCACAGCAGCTGAAACTGATTAACAACCCCTCTGCTACTTAACTGACCAGATTAATATCCCATAAGTTTCATTGACTTTATGCTATACTCTGATTAAAAAGTGTTCCTTTAATTCTTTTGAGCAGTATATATATATATATATATATATATATATATATATATATATATATATATATATATATATATATATATATATATATATATATATATATATATATGGGAGTAAGGCCTGGCTGGGCTGAAGATGTTTTGTGATAGGACAAACAATTTAAAAAAAATGTGGCAAATCCATTTAGAAGTTCCCTCTCATTCACCCATTCCATCCATTTACCACAATATTACATTTTGTTTTACTTCCTAACACTTTATAAACTACTATCCATTGCTGAAACAGTTTATTGTTGCTGTACCTGTGTGATTGTTTTGTTTATTTTGTGTGGGGTAATGTTTTTTGTTATTAAGAGAATCAAGTTGCAGAACAGGGGGTATTTATAAGTAAGTGATTTCATTATTTGTTAATATATTTCTCTTTTCACTTTCAATGGTGTTATGTAGTGGTATGAAGGGAAGCTACTGTTGTTTTTCATTTGTGTTAATTAGGTTCTACTACGTTTTTGATGTATTTGAACAAATCTGTATCCTTATACATGATAGTTCTGCATTTAGTGAGTGGTATAATCTATTGTTGCATTTTGTCTTGAGAATTGTTGTGGCACTCTGCACCAGCACTTAGTGAGGAATGCTGTGGAAGAATAAAGTATTTGTACTATTCAGTTGTATTTCTGAGGTAGCAATAATACAGTAGATTAGCTATCAAGCTCTGTGAAGAGGATTACTTGTATTCTGTTTTGTTTGTTGTATTTACCCCATTCTGTGATGCCCATTGCATGCCCAAACCTACCTGAAAGGGGTCTCTCTCTGAATTGTCTTTCCCAAGATTTCTTTGGCTTTTTTCCCTACGTTTTCCTCCCACTTGTTTTTTTTTGGGGGTTCCTGTGATTTTAGGGAGTCAAGGATTGGGGGCTTTGAAAAATGCAGGGCCTGTTAAAGCCCATTGAGGCATTGTTGATTTTGGGCTATACAAGAAATAAATTGCTGCAGTTGATCTGTCCCAATGACCCCAAACACATGGCTGAGACCATAAAGAACCATCTTCAGCAAACAGAAAAACAAGGAGTATTCTCATTTTCCCATTTTTTATCATTAGATTTTCTGACTTCCTACAGAAATAGAAGCAAGCGAGACAGTTGATGTCTGCAGGAGAACAGCAGAGCAAATAATTAAATTATTTTCTTATAACATTGCATAGCAATGTACCTAAGACAACTGGTGATTTTCTTTTTTCCTGCGAAGTGTTTTTTGGGAGTTTCTTCTTTTCTTTTTAGAGAGTGAAGTCTGGGGGCTATCAACAAACAGGGCCTGTTAAAGCCCATTGAGGCAATCATTTTGTGATTTTGGGGTAAACACAAAAAAAATTGTTGTTCTTGTTATAATATTTGTTACCCTCTATTGGGTTATTTTTGCTGCTGCTCTAGGATGGTAGCATTTAACTGTTTGCAGCCGATTTTCCTCGGTGCGTTATAAAACACAGACTGTTGGTATTTTATTGGTCCACTTCCTTTCAACCCAGCATTTTATCTGTGTTGTGATATGAGATTTTACATACAAATTGATAAATATTTTGTATGTCTTTATTTGTAATTTAGGCAAGGCAATGTAATATTAGTGTTAAATTAGTGCCTTTTAGGAATGGGTCTCTTTGAATTTTACGACAGAGTTGGGGGGAAGTGCCTTAAACAAGTTTGGCTAAAGTTTCTCTGAAGTCTCTCAATCCCCATAGGAAAGCCAGGCTGCCTAACTGCCAAACTTTGCCTTAACATATGGTTTGGAGGGCATGTGTGAAGATGTTCTATTCCCCCATTGGTCTGATGTATGGCTGTTTGGAACTGGCTTGCATCAGAAGCCTTTAAGTACCACAATGTCCTATTGGCTCTAGGGGCTGGACAAAACACCTATAAATTGGTTTGCTTTATTTATAACTGCTGAATGACAATCTCACACCATGAACTGAAAAGGACAACACAATGAAGAGCACAGCTCGGCAGCCCTACTGAGACAGGCATGCAAACTGTCCTGAAGAAAGCTGACTACAAATGATGCCTTAACTAGAGACATTTTTAAGTAACTAACAAGTCTGTGTGCCACCTGAACTACACATCACCATTCATCAGGCTGTATGGTTGCCAATATTCAAATGCACTTTGCATATTGTTATTATTTATGAATATTATCAATAATACATTGTTTAAATTATAACTTCACTCTTGCTTGTCTTTTACTACAACTAATTGCCTGAGGTTATAGATGTAGAAGGGAAGGTGGGAAGAAGTTTTATACTATAAAACCTAATAAACAGTGGTAAGGCTGGGAGATTTGAGGCATTCTGATAAAGACTACATATTAATATTACAAAAGAGGAAAGTAGAGCAATATATTACTCTATTGAGTCAAAACAATCTGCATATAAAAGCTGTAAGCAAAAAAAATCACCTCAAAAAATAGGGTAGCAAAGAATTTCAAATTCATTTCTTTAACGTCTGTCTTCTACAACAACAACAACAACAACGTTTATTTATATAGCACATTTTCATACAAAAAAAATGTAGCTCAAAGTGCTTTACAAAATGAAGAATAGAAAAATAGAAGACACAATAAAAAATAAAAATAAGTCAACATTAATTAACATAGAATAAGTAAGGTCCGATGGCCAGGGTGGACAGAAAAAACAAAAAAATAACTCCAGAGGCTGGAGAAAAAAAATAAAATCTGTAGGGATTACAGACCAAGAGACCGCCCAGTCCCCTCTGGGCAATCTACCTAACATAAATCAAACAGTCCTCTTTGTATTTAGGGTTCTCATGGAAGGACTCGATGATGATGGTCACGTAGGCTTCTGGGTTTCAGTCCATCAATGTTGGTGCATCATAATGCTTTGAGTAGGTGGTGGTGGCGCAGGCCGCCACCACAAAGAAACCAAAAATAAAGAAACAGAAGAGAGAGTAGGAGTCAGTACGGATTTTAGAGCCACTATGAATAGTTATTATGATGAATTGAACATACAGAGTATCAGGATTAAGTTAAAGTGAAGTTAGGAGAAAGCCATGTTAAAGTAATGTGTTTTCAGCAGTTTTTTAAATTGCTCCACCGTATCAGCCTGGCAAATTCCTATTGGCAGGCTATTCCAGATTTTAGGTGCATAACAGCAGAAGGCCGCCTCACCACTTCTTTTAAGTTTAGCTTTTGGAATTCTAAGGAGACGCTCATTTGAGGATCTAAGGTTACGATTTGGAATATAGGATGTCAGACATTCCGATATACAAGATAGAGCGAGATTATTTAAGGCTTTACAAACCATAAGCAGTATTTTAAAGTCAATCCTGAATGACACAGGCAACCAGTGTAGTGACATCAAAACTGGAGAAATGTGTTCGGATTTTCTTTTCCTAGTTAGGATTCTAGCAGCTGCATTCTGCACTCGTTGCAAATGATTTATGTCTTTTTTGGGTAGTCCTGAGAGGAGTGCGTTACAGTAATCTAGTCTACTGAAAACAAAAGCGTGAATTAATTTCTCAGCATCTTTCAATGATATAAGAGGTCTAACTTTAGCTATGTTTCTTAAGTGAAAAAATGCTGTCCTAGTGGTCTGATTAATATGTGATTTAAAATTCAGATTACAGTCAACGGTTACCCCTAAGTTTTTTACTTCCGTCTTAACTTTTAATCCTAATGCATCAAGTTTATTTCTGATAACCTCATTGAATCCATTATTGCCAATTACTAAAATTTCAGTTTTCTCTTTATTTAGTTTGAGAAAATTACTATTCATCCATTCAGAAATACCAGTAAGACATTGTGTTAGTGAATCGAGAGTCGGAGTCATCAGGTGCTATTGATAAGTACAGCTGTGTGTCATCAGCATAGCTGTGGTAGCTCACGTTGTAACCTGAGATAATCTGACCTAACGGAAGCATATAGATTGAGAAGAACAGCGGACCCAGAATAGAGCCTTGTGGAACACCATATTGGATATCATGTGTCTTTGAGTTGTAATTACCACAACTCACAAAGAATTTTCTACCTGCCAGGTAGGATTCAAACCAATTTAAGACACTGCCAGAGAGGCCCACCCATTGACTAAGGTGATTTCTAAGAATATTGTGATCAATGGTGTCAAATGCAGCACTCAGATCTAAGAGGATGAGAACAGATAAATGGCCTCTGTCTGCATTTACCCGCAAGTCATTTACTACTTTAACGAGTGCAGTTTCTGTGCTGTGATTTGTTCTGAAACCTGACTGAAATTTATCAAGAATAGCATGTTTATTGAGGTGGTCATTTAACTGCATAATGACTGCCTTCTCTAGAATTTTACTTAAGAAGGGCAGGTTAGAGATGGGTCTAAAATTTTCAAAAGCAGAGGGGTCAAGATTATTTTTCTTGATAAGGGTTTAACTACAGCAGTCTTAAGACAGTCTGGGAAGACCCCGTATCTAATGACGAATTTACTATGTCAAGAATATTGTCAATTAGCACGCCTGATACTTCTTTGAAAAACCTTGTTGGTATTGGGTCAAGGACGCAGGTGGAGGGTTTCAGTTGAGAGATTATACTATGTAATTCAGGTAAATCTATCCTGGTGAAAGCATTTAATTTGTTTATAATGGAGTACCGGGGCTTTTGAGGTTCTGCAGTGTTGGGGAGATATACTATACTATCTCTAATATCATTAATTTTTTGATTGAAAAATACCGCAATGTTCTCACAGGTTTCACTGGAAGTATTCTGGAGGCATTCCTTTGTGTTACCTGGGTTTAACAGACGATCAATTGTAGAAAATAAGACTCTGGGATTACTAGCATTGTTATTTATAATATTAGAGAAATAGCAGCGCCTCTCAAGGCGGACTGTGTTATTGTATTCTGTTATTTTAACCTTCAATATCTCATAATGGATAGTTAGTTTAGTTTTCCTCCATTTACGCTCAGCTCTACGACATGTTCTTTTTAAATAAGACACTCTTTGGGTCTTCCATGGAATAGCAATGCTAAAAGATTTTTTAACTGTTGTCATAAAAACGAGTCCAAGACATTATAAAGGTTTGGGGCAGCCACCCGTATATTGTTTTGCCCAGCTGCAAATGGGTTTTCTTATCAAAGAAACAATGTGCATCTCACAGAGTCCAAAACAGAACTGACTATAGTAGCCCAAGATGGAGGCTTTAAAGATCTTGAGAGGAAGTGACGTCAAAGGGACCGGAACCAGAAGTGACGTCATCAAAGGGGCCGGCTTCGGAAGTGACATCTTCAGAGGCGCTGGAACCTTGCAGGATTTCCTGGGAAAACTGAGAAAGACAGTCAGTGCACTCTGCCGCCCCCTGGTCGGATGTTTTATTACAATTACTCGAGCCCTTTAGCTGCCTCCTACTCGCACATGTGTGACACTGTCTTCAGGTGCAACTATGTCAATAGCAGCTCTTACTTTAGAATTAAAGTTTTCCACTTTACTATTTACACTATCCTCGCTATTATAGTTGCCATTATAAACGGACTGATTGCTTAGAATGTTTGTAAGTTTTAAAGCTGCTGATGAGTCAAAGAAGCGTTTTTTAACAAAATGCTTCTCATGAGTGTTTTCTATCTTTATTTCTATATTAAATAGTAGAAGGAAATGGTCTGATAGACCGATATCAATGACCTGCTTTATATCAATTTTAAGTCCTTTTGCAATCACTAAGTCTAACGTATGACCTGCTTTTTGTGTAGGTTGATTAACGAGCTGTCTCAAATCAAAAGAGTCCAGAAGGTATAGATAGATAGATAGATAGATAGATAGATAGATAGATAGATAGATAGATAGATAGATACTTTATTAATCCCAAGGGGAAACTCACATAATCCAGCAGCAGTATACTGATACAAAGAAACAATATTAAATTAAATAGTAATAAAAATGAAAAAAAATTAAAATAAAATTAATGTTCGCATTTACTCCCGGGTGGAATTGAAGGTGTCGCATAGTGTGGGGGAGGAACGATCTCTTCAGTCTGTCAGTGGAGCAGGACAGTGACAAAAGTCTGTCACTGAAGCTACTCCTCTGCCTGGAGATGACACTGTTAAGTGGATGCAGTGGATTATTCATGATTGACAGGAGTTTGCTTAGTGCCCGTCGCTCTGCCACAGATGTTAAACTGTCCAACTTTAATCCTACAATGGAGCCTGCCTTCTTAACAAGTTTGTCCAGGCGTGAGGCGTCTTTCATCTTTATGCTGCCACCCCAGCACACCACCGCGTAGAAGAGGGCACTCGCCACAACCGTCTGGTAGAACATCTGCAGCATCTTACTGCAGATGTTGAAGGATGCCAACCTTCTCAGAAAGTATAGTCTGCTCTGACCTTTCTTACATAGAGCATCAGTATTGGCAGTCCAGTCCAATTTGTCATCCAGCTGCACTCCCAGATATTTAAAGGTCTGCACCCTCTGCACACAGTCACCTCTGATGATCACAGGGTCCATGAGGGGCCTGGGCCTCCTAAAATCCACCACCAGCTCCTTGGTCTTGCTGGTGTTAAGGTGTAAGTGGTTTGAGTCGCACCATTTAACAAAGTCTTTGATTAACTTTCTGTACTCCTCCTCCTGCCCACTCCTGATGCAGCCCACAATAGCAGTGTCATCAGCTAACTTTTGCACGTGGCAGGACTCGAGTCATATTGGAAGTCTGATGTATATAGATTGAACAGGACCGAGAAAGTACAGTCCCCTCGGCGCCCTGTATTGCTGCACACAATGTCAGACCTGCAGTTCCCAAGACGCACATATTGAGGTCTGTCTGTAAGATAGTCCACACAAGGTGTGAATTTACTCCCATCTCAGACAGCTTATCCCTAAGGAGCAGAGGTTGGATGGTGTTGAAGGCGCTAGAGAAGTCCAAAAGCATAATTCTTACAGCACCACTGCCTCTGTCCAGGTGGGAGAGGGATCGATGAAGCATATAGATGATGGCATCCTCCGCTCCCACCTTCTCCTGGTATGCGAACTGCAGAGGGTCGAGGGCGTGCGGACCTGTGGCCTCAGGTGGTGAAGCAGCAGCCGCTCCATGGTCTTCATCAGATGTGACGTCAGAGCAACAGGCCGGAAGTCATTCAGCTCACTAGGACGTGATACCTTTGGGACAGGAGTGATACAAGATGTTTTCCAAAGCCTTGGGACTCTCCCTGTTCCAGGCTCAGGTTGAAGATGCGCTGTAGAGGACTCCCCAGTTCCAACGCACAGGCCTTCAGCAATCGTGGCGATACACCATCTGGACCCGCTGCTTTGCTGGCACAAAGTCTTTTCAGCTCTCTGCTCACCTGGGCTGCTGTAATTGTGGGTGGGGATGTCTCACCTATGCTGGTATCAGCAGAAGGATGGTTGGAGGATGCAGTACTCGAGGTGAGAGTGGGTTACTGTGATCAAACCTATTAAAGAAGTTGTTCATTTGGTTTGCTCTCTCCACGCCTGTCTCGATGGCGGCACCCGCTTGAGCTGCAGCCAGTGATAATCTTCATCCCATCCCACACTTCCTTCATGCTGTTGTTCTGCAACTTCTGCTCCAGCTTTCTCCTGTACTGCTCTTTCGCCCCTGAGCTGGACTCGAGTTCCTTCTGCACGCACTTGAGCTCATGCTTATCACCACCTTTAAAAGCCCTTTTCTTCTGGTTCAAAAGGCCCTTGATGTCACTTGTAACCCATGGCTTGTTGTTAGCATAGCAGCATACTGTTCTTACTGGAACTACAATGTCCATACAGAAGTTGATGTAATCAGTTGTGCATTCAACAGCCTCTTCAATGTTCTCACTATGTGACCCAAGCAATATATCCCAGTCTGTAGTTCCAAAGCAGTCTCTCAGAGCCTGCTCTGCCTCAGGGACCACTTCCTGAATGAGCGTGTTGTTGTAGGTAGCGCCCTCACTCTTGGTTTGTATTGAGGCTGAAGCAGAACCAGCCAGATTATGATCTGCTTTCCCAAGTGCAGGCAGTGGGGTGGCCTGTATGCGTCTTTAACGCTTGCATATAGTAGGTCAATAGTCCTGTTTCCCCGAGTGTTACAATCCACATACTGGGAGAAGGCAGGTAATGTTTTGTCCAGCGTTACATGGTTAAAGTCTCCAGCGATTAGCACAAGTGCCTCAGGGTGCTGCGTTTGTAACTTAGCAACTGCGGAATGGATGATGTCACTCGCCATCTCCGCGTTCGCTTGAGGGGGGATGTAAACAATAACAGCAATCACGTGTCCAAACTCTCTGGGCAAGTAATAGGGACGCAGACTTACGGCCAACAGTTCGATGTCCTTGCAGCAAGTGGAGATTTTAACGCTTACATTTCCTGAGTTGCACCACTTTGTATTGACATAGAGAGCGAGTCCTCCTCCTTACTTCTTTCCACAGGTACTTGCGTCTCAGTCCGCTCTAACTGTGCTAAACCCGGTAGCTCCACGCTAGCATCTGGGATGATAGACGTTAGCCACGTTTCACTAAAACACAGCAAGCTGCATTCTCTGTAGGTTCTGACATTTTTCACCAGCACAGCCAGTTCGTCGATCTTATTTGGTAGTGAGTTTACATTTCCCAGGATCACAGAAGGCACCGACGGTTTATAACGCCATTTTCTTTCATCTTTCATGAATTCTTTTAATTTTTGGTCACATTGATTGTCGATATGAAAGTTAAAGTCGCCGACTCCTAAGAGTGTGTCATAGTTCGTAATTAAAATTGACATTAAGTCAGAGAATTCCTCAAAGAAAGACGCGTTATATTTAAGGGGTCTATGCATGCATAATACTAGAACGTGAGAATCTCCATGAATAACAACGGCGAGATACTCAAAGGACTTAAATTTACCAAAACTAACATCTTTACATTTTAACCGGCTCGAGTAAATGTTTGCCAAGCCTACCCTTACAATCTCTATTTTGATATTGCTCTGATATGTGCCCAAAACCAAGAAAACATTAAGACTGATGGTGCTGGGACAGACTCAGCCCAAAGCAAGACTAAGCAAGATTAAAAATGAATTATTAATTCTTCTAGGCAAAAATATTCTTAATTTCTCTGAATGTTGTAAATGTTTGCATTTTTGTAGTAAATCCTGAAATTGTAAGAGGTGACAAATTTGCTTATGTTATGCCAACAATGAGCACACCAGAATGAGCTGAGATAATATGTTGATAAAATAACACTGCACCCATTGATAGCACATGCAATCTCCACTGACAAAAATTTGAGTTAAACAGTTTCATACTGAAGAGCTCAATTAGTTTAAATATGGCACTGTCATAGGATGCCACTTTTGCCACAAACCAGTATGTGAAATGTCTGCTCTGCTAAATCTGCACTGGTCAACTGTAAATGCTACAGATTACTGTGGAGTAGAATTGTCTAGGAGCAACAGCTGTTTAGCTAAGAAGCAAAAAACCACACATACTCATAGAGAGTGGCCGCCAAGCGCTGAAGCACATAAAAAAAATCACCTATCCTCTGTTGTATCACTCATAACAAAATTCCAAAATGCCTCTGGAAGCAACATCAGCACAAGAACTCTACATCGGGAGAGGCATGCAAATTCATTTTAGGCTGTTTTGTGATTCCAACTTTGTGGCAACAGTTTGTGGAAGGCCCTTCTTTGTTCCAGAATTACTGTGTCCTTGTGCAAAAACTTGGGTCGAGTTTGGTGTGGAGGTCTGCACGGAGCCTTGACCTCAACCCTACTGAACACTTTTAGGATAAACTACAATTCTGTCTGCAAGCCAGCCTCCTCGACCAACATCTGTACCTGACCTCACAAATACTGATTTATCTGAAAGGGCACAAATTCCCACTGACACACCCCAAAATCCACTGGAAAGCCTTCATGGAAGATTGGCTACCAAATAGGTGGTGAGAAAGAAAAATTATTAACTGTAATGATTATAAGTATTTAACTCACAATACCAAGGACTGTATTTTGTATTAATCATGCTGAAAAGAGCTATATGATTTATTTCTTCTATATGATTTGTTCCTCATTTATGCAGAAAAAGAATTAAACTTGTGCACAGAATTAAGGGATTAACCTGCATGCTTTTATAAGAAATTGCTGACATCTTGATAATAACAGAACACCCAGTGATATAAAAAAATCAGCTGTGACCGGTTTCTGAACTCTTGCTTAAACTATTTTGAGCATATTGCTAAAGACTTGGGTGTGTAGCTAATTCCTCTTGGTTGTTGTGCAAAGACATTGCATACCTAAGCACAATAAGGTACTGATCACTAAAGCTTGCTATGGTAAGATCTGCTTTGAGCATGTAAACAGGTCTAGTATAAAACAGGGAAGCTCCCTGTAATGTGAGGCTGATTGCACCAGCTGTATGCAGCCTCCTACTCACCAAGAATAGAAAAGCTTCTTTCAATCTACAGGTCTCCTATCGTTCCTGACCCTCAGCGTCCACAGTGGTCAAATCCATATTAACGTTTATGGTTTTGGAATGATATGTCCAACAAGCTCATATAGGTGTGATAGTGAGATGTCTAGAAACTTTTGGTCATATAGTGTACATACATACACACAAAACCAAGCTGAATTCACAATCCGGAAAATTTTGACTGTAAGCAAGGTGATACGATTCATGGGGTGTAAAGAGGATTTAATTACCTGCTCAGCAAATTGCTTCCTCAAAAGGATAGTCAGTTTTAAGACTAATATTCAGATGTGCTCACAGACCTTCTAAAGTGAGCCTCTTTTTTGATAAGCGCTGCTAGATCAGGAATGACCAAAGCTTCAGCACTGATTTTACTGCTTAGTGATGGTGTAAATCCTCCAGACTGTGAAGTGATGCTTCCAGTAGGGTTGATGCTGCAAGACACAAAGTTCTTAACGTTTAGTTGATACAATCCTGTGTCCCAACATACAAGTAACACCTCATTTCCAATAAGTCCCTCCACCTCCCCACAAAGGAGCAGATCCCTAAATAACACTTATTGGCAGGAATGTGAGTTTACGCAGAAGTAATGTTACCTTAAAAAGGACATATAGTACAAAATAAAAAAGCAAAAAAAATAGATTATTTGTATTGGTTAAATGCTCAAAAAGCACTGCTGTTAAAGGAAAACATTAAATCAAACATGCTCCCATAGTAAGTTTCAAATAAATCATATAGAGTTTGCTCTTTAATGATTCTGCAGTTTAGAATGGCAGATTAGTTTACTTGGAAGCTATTCTGCCATTTAATTGCAAACGAGAAGTGAATCTTGTATGGAGCTATCCATATGGTCTAAGGGGTTTGCACAGGAGGTGCCAAATTTTTCTAAGACGTATTCTATGATGTTGACTAGCAAGCTTGCACTGACCTGGCATGTGTATGAGTGCCCCTGTGATAGGCTTCTGTTCTGTCCACGGTTATTCCCAGCTTTGCAGATAGTAACACTGAATAGTCTACAGCTCCCTACATCTCTCACTAACCATATACAAAATAAATGGGTTAATTCTGTACAAATTGTGTGACCCTAGCTAGAATACTACAATTTTGTCTGTTTTAATCTTTTCCACCTTTAACATTATATCTGCACTTTGAGCTACTGTTTGTATGAAAATGTGCTATATAAATAAATGTTGTTGTTGTTATCTGGCTTTTAACAGGTGTGACACGCGGCTGGGGGTGGTGCCCAGCCAGGACGCCCAAGAGGACCGGAGGAGGGCTTATGCCTCCTCCAGACCACGAGAGGGCGACTGCCCTGGTGGTTTTGGGGACCAAGGGTACAGAGCTTTTAAGCTCAGCCCTGTAGGGGCCCGTGGTCACCGCCGGGGGTTCCCCGATGCCTACGGAGCCATGGACCTCAGCACTTCGGCCACACCCAGAAGTGCTGGGGGGAAGAGAATCAGGGACACCCGAAGTACCTCCAGGTACAGAGCCAGTACTTCCGCCACACTCGGGAGTTCCGGTGGAAACTTATTGGAAGACACATGGAGCACATCCAGGTGATCATAAAAGGGGCTGCCTCCCTCCGTTCAATGGCTGGAGTCGAGTGGAAGAGGACGGAGCTCGGAGGAGAGGAGTGGAGGCGGCAAAGAGAGGCATTGTGGAGGGCCTGGACTGAGGGTGATTGGTGCTGCGGCACTGGGTTTGTGCGTGTTGACCATTGTAAATAGTGTAAATAAACGTGTGTTGGGTGACAAAACAATGTCTGCCTGTCTGTGTCTGGCAAGTTTCCCACACAAGTTACAGATTTATTATTTACTAGCTGTCCCCCGCAGCGCCACCCACGTAGTAGTGAAACAGGGCAAACTTTAAAAATCAATAAAAAAAATGTAATTATTTGTATTAAGAATTTCTATTTATAGCTTTGTATCTGAGGGCCTCTTGATATACAATATGTTGGTTTTGCTATCAGGGGCTGTGATCTCTTTGCCAAAAATGTAAAAAGTTGTCAAGGTATCTCTGGCCAAGTGGAATTTGTATTTGATTGTGTTCAGCTGTGATGGGAGAGTGTCCCCTGCTTAGGGAGAAGAGCACGTGGCCGTGATATCTCTGCCAATGAGCATGTACCCTCTAAAACACATGTAGCTGTGATCTCTCTCTCTCAAAAACGACAAATGTAAAAAAATCTTTAGATGATAATGTCTGCTGAACAAACAGGTATCGCTAACTAAGCGGAGGCAAGGTACGCTCGAACAGAGGTTGGTGCAGGAGTGAGGATGGCACTGCCTGTCTCCCTACTCCTGAGGTCCCGCCTCTCCCTCCCCCTGGCCTGCAGCCTGTCTTTTGAATTTGTGCAAATAAATCGGTGCCACAACCAAACTATAATACTTAGCATGATGAGAGAAGTCACAAAATCAACTGGAATGTTCAAGCAAATTATAGAAAAAAACCTGATCTAAATCCATTAGGTAGTGTGAGCTGGGGGGCTCATCACGCCCCTAGAGGATACAGACGCTCCTGGGAAAAACCATCCTAAAGATGCTGACAGACTACCTTCACATTGCTCCTTACCTTATTTGCTAGTTTACTTGCGGCTCTGTCACGTGATAAGCTTCCCGCGTGGTACTCCGCATACTTAAAAGCCTGAACAGCACCTGTCAGTTTTGGAATTGATTGTTTGCATCTCTCTCTCTCTGACATTCTCTGCTAATGACGCATACTCCTTTGAAGAAGAAGATAAGTTTACAATTTTTTTAATTAAGAGACAGAACTGTCATCTGTGTCCTTTCAAGGAGCACGTTTAAACTTTTAAAAGAGACAAATGTTTGTTTGCAGTGTTTGAATAAAGTTCCTGTCTCTACAACCTCCTCTGTTTCTGTGCAAATCTGTGACTCTAGCGTGACAGTAGTTCTCTCATGAAAAGTGGACAGACATACAGATAGACAGACAGATTTTATTTATATAGAGATTTTAAAAGGAATTTCTTGAGCCCTAACATAGTTTTGACTTGTTTATGGCCAAAATCTAATACCCGGAACTGGCCAAAGTATTATCAAACTAAAATGACATCTTTGGCTTTTCCACTGGAGTGCTGTAGCCAGTACAAATCTTCCTTTTGGTGGATTACACCATCTAATAAGACATTCCTTTCTTTTATTTTACAAACTGTGTACAAAGTATATTTAGCACCACTCAATCAATTATTTCTTACAATTTTTTTTCTAATTTCAATAAATGCAGTTAGTTAATGATGAATGCAAATACAAGTGGAAATCACACAACTTGGTAATTAGCTGTTTTGTTCTTTCTTATTTGTGACTCATGATTAATCCCTTTATGATTCATTAAAAAAATGATAAAGAGGATAAAATTCTTGACAAGGAAGTAAATTAAAATGAAGCTAAAATCCATTAAAAATGGAACAGACTTGTGTGCCTTCTAGTTAATAGCAGCTATATGTTTCTTTTTCTATTTTAATGGGAATAAAAATCACATTGTTAATCATTTTTGAGAGAGCAGAAGTGGGACATATGATTTGAAAAATAATGTAATTAACTAAAAGTCTGACAATGAATTAAGAAATCTTCTGCAACAAAAGCCTGTGGCCTTACCAGAAATTCAGGAATAAGATTTACCACTCCCAGAAATGTAAACATATAATACATGCAGCTGTGAGCCATGTTGACTCTTCATTTGCCTACCATGGCCACCGCCTCAAATGTATTTCATGAAAACAACACTTCTTTCAATGTTATACAAATTCCTGCATCAGGTAACTGTTTGTTTCTATCAGTCGGATATTTCTGGAAAAATATCATCAATGAAACTGTTGCTCTCGAACTTCGCAACATGGCTGTAACCTTTGTTTGCCAACATTGGGATAACTTCAGCGACGTGCTGTCCATTGTTCTTAGTCACGGAAGCATAGTCATACAGTCTGTTCAACAATACACTGACTAAATGAATACTTCCGGAGTTTATGGTGGCGAGGCAGAAATTGTGGCAATGTCCCAAATGCTTCCAGCTTCTATCTCCATTCACTTCCGAGAATGATGTCATACCTCTCCTTGAGTTCACAATCCGGGCCAACATCTCTCTATATCCCTTCTCTTTAGCGGTCCTTTGAATCATGGGCATTATGAAGTTCTCTTGCCTCTCAAATACACACATGATAACCTTCTGGTGGCATCTATTGACAATATCGGCATGTGCACACAGAGTTCACAGACACGTGATCGCCACACTGATGTGACGTCACCTTCCCACTATCCTCTTACTGAAAAACATTTACAAACGCATTTCACACCGGACTTTCAATGCACCATTTGTTCCAAAACCTTCTGACTGCAGAGATATCTCAACACACATTTAAAAACACACTCCACTGAACTAATCATTCAATGTGAACATTGCCAACAGGGCTTCAAAACAACTCGCACTCTCAAGAAACACTTACAAACTCATTCCACTCACACCTTCAGTTGCATATTTTGTAACGAGGACTTCACGGCTAAGATGGATCTCCTCAACCATGTGCAAATCCATTCAACATAAACATTTGTCTGCAGCCACGATGATGTGATGTCACCTTCCCACTATCCTCTTACTGAAAAACATTGACAAACGCATTTCACACCGGAATTTCAATGCAACATTTGCTCAAAAACCTTCATGCTCCAGAAATATCTCAAAGCACATTTAAACACACACTCCACTGAAAAAACGCATTCCATACAGATTTTTCAATGCACTATTTTTTCGAAAACGTTCCGACTGTAGAGATATCTCAACGCACATTAAAAATCACACTCCACTGAACAACTGTGTCGCCCCTTCCTGATTTCTTATTCTTTTGCATGTTTGTCACACAAAATGTTTCTGATCATCAAACACATTTAACCATTAGTCAAATATAACACAAGTAAACACAAAATGCAGTTTTTAAATGATGGTTTTTATTATTTAGGGAGAAAAAAAAATCCAAACCTACATGGCCCTGTGGGAAAAAGTAATTGCCCCCTGAACCTAACAACTGGTTGGGCCACCCTTAGCAGCAATAACTGCAATCAAGCGTTTGCGATAACTTGCAATGAGTCTTTTACAGCGCTCTGGAGGAATTTTGGCCCACTCATCTTTGCAGAATTGTTGTAATTCAGCTTTATTTGAGGGTTTTCTAGCATGAACCGCCTTTTTAAGGTCATGCCATAGCATCTCAATTGGATTCAGGTCAGGACTTTGACTAGGCCACTCCAAAGTCTTCATTTTGTTTTTCTTCAGCCATTCAGAGGTGGATTTGCTGGTGTGTTTTGTGTCATTGTCCTGTTGCAGCACCCAAGATCGCTTCAGCTTGAGTTGACGAACAGATGGCCGGACATTCTCCTTCAGGATTTTTTGGTAGACAGTAGAATTCATGGTTCCATCTATCACAGCAAGCCTTCCAGGTCCTGAAGCAGCAAAACAACCCCAGACCATCACACTACCACCACCATATTTTACTGTTGGTATGATGTTCTTTTTCTGAAATGCTGTGTTCCTTTTCGCCAGATGTAACGAGACATTTGCCTTCCAAAAAGTTCAACTTTTGTCTCATCAGTCCACAAGGTATTTTCCCAAAAGTCTTGGCAATCATTGAGATGTTTCTTAGCAAAATTGAGACGAGCCCTAATGTTCTTTTTGCTTAACAGTGGTTTGCGTCTTGGAAATCTGCCATGCAGGCCGTTTTTGCCCAGTCTCTTTCTTATGGTGGAGTCGTGAACACTGACCTTAATTGAGGCAAGTGAGGCCTGCAGTTCTTTAGACGTTGTCCTGGGGTCTTTTGTGACCTCTCAGATGAGTCGTCTCTGCGCTCTTGGGGTAATTTTGGTCGGCCGGCCACTCCTGGGAAGGTTCACCACTGTTCCATGTTTTTGCCATTTGTGGATAATGGCTCTCACTGTGGTTCGCTGGAGTCCCAAAGCTTTAGAAATGGCTTTATAACCTTTACCAGACTGATAGATTTCAATTACTTCTGTTCTCATTTGTTCCTGAATTTCTTTGGATCTTGGCATGATGTCTAGCTTTTGAGGTGTTTGTGGTCTACTTCTCTGTGTCAGGCAGCTCCTATTTAAGTGATTTCTTGATTGAAACAGGTGTGGCAGTAATCAGGTCTGGGGGTGGCTACGGAAATTGAACTCAGGTGTGATACACCACAGTTAGGTTATTTTTTAACAAGGGGGCAATTACTTTTTCACACAGGGCCATGTAGGTTTGGATTTTTTTTCTCCCTAAATAATAAAAACCATCATTTAAAAACTGCATTTTGTGTTTACTTGTGTTATATTTGACTAATGGTTAAATGTGTTTGATGATCAGAAACATTTTGTGTGACAAACATGCAAAAGAATAAGAAATCAGGAAGGGGGCAAATAGTTTTTCACACCATTGTATATATATATACACACTCCGATCTACATACTGTCAAATAAACGAACCACACACTGTGGTGCAACACAAGACGCTTCGCCTCTAGCGCTGACATTCGAGGTTTGATTCCCGAGAGGAGGTGCAGTGCGTATGTATGCCTGATGAGCCCAGAAGGGCGAAACACATGCCACGTACTGTTTGCATTATTTGACAGTAAAACTATTTCAATATATTCAATATATATATATCAGCGCTTCCCGATTCATTTTACCCTCGCACCCCCTTGGTTTGAGAAGAACTATGAAAAAATATGAGGTTAACGCAGAAAAACAGATTGAAGCACCAATTGATGCTTTATGAATAATGGATACTTTATTCGCCATCAATAATTGTTTTGGTAAAGCCATACTCAGTGTAATCCTCCTTCCATGTTCTAATTTTTTCGCGACTAGCCATGATTAAATGAACGGTAAAAAAGTAAGAGCGAAGCGAGGGTGACTTATCCAGGCAGGCAGGCGACAGCTCAATAGCTTGAATTTGGATATAAGTAGGTTCTATTTAGTCGACAGAAATATTTTTGGTAGGAATGTAAGCTGAATTTAGTCTTTACATTTCTATGGTGAAGAAAAATGTATGCAATGATGACTAAATTTAACTTACATTCCTACCAAACATATTTCTGTCAACTAAATAAAAATTACTTATATTTAAAATTTAAATAAAACTTGAACAGATACGATAGTTCATGATACCCACGCAGCACTACAGTAAGTGCATGTAAGAACAGGAGTCATCTGTTTTAACAAGCAGCATATTGCACTGATACGAAATAGCCTGCCCATTTAATTATTTAGGAATGGATTGATAAATTAAGATTTTGTACAAATAATGTTTTTAATTTTTCTTCCTCGATGGATTGTGGCACCCCCAGCAACAGCTGCTCGCACCCCAAAGGAGATATATATATAGATATAGATAACAGTGACAAAACAATTACTTTGATTACATTGACAATCATGTTACGTTATTTTCAAAATGTTCCCTTTTCTTTTTCATTACTCCTTTAACACACTACTTCTCCGCTGCAAAGCGCGGGTATTTATATATATATATATATATATATATATATATATATATATATATATATATATATATATATATATATATATATATATATATATATATATATATATATATCCATCCATTTTCTAACCCGCTAAATCCGAATACAGGGTCACGGGGTCTGCTGGAGCCAATCCCAGCCAACACAGGGCACAAGGCAGGAACCAATCCCGGGCAGGGTGCCAACCCACCGCAGTATATATATATATATATATATATATATATATATGTATATGTGTGTATATATATATATGTATATATATGTATATGTGTGTATATATGTATATATATGTATATATGTATATATGTATATTTATCTGTATGTATGTATGTATATGTATGTGTATATATATGTTGATATGTCTATATCTATGTATATATATGCAGATGTGTGTATGTATATATATATAGATATGTTTATATGTATATATGTATATTGTCATGCATGCGCAACTAGGAGACCGCGGATGGATCTTAAAACACATCGAAGGACGTTCGCCGGCGGGGAATGGCGGGGTACTAACCTTTTTTCTTTGTTTTCCAGGACTAAAGACGCTCCGCCATAAGACCTTGCCCGCAGTACGTTCACTTCCGCCCTTCCTCCGCCATCTTCCCTAACGTCAGCAATCCCATTATCCATCACGCCTCCTTCCCAGCATTCCTGCACTTCCGGCTCCTCCCATATAAAAATGGCCATCGACGCCTAGTATGGCGTCGCGCATGAATGTTTTGTTGCTCATGTTTGACCTTGAATTTATTTCTTTAAAAGTCTGGAGTGTCGACAATATAAGGGGCCGGAAAACCCCAAACCTTTTTGTTGTCTCCTGTTAAATCTTTTACAATATCTATAAATGTTTATGTATGTGTGTGTGTATATATATATATATATATATATATATATATATATATATATATATATATATATATATATATATATATATATATATATGTATATATATATATATATATATATATATGACAGCAACACTCATAACAGTGACAAAACAATTACATTGACAATCATGTTACGTTATTTTTAAAATGTTTCCTTTTCTTTTTCATAACTTCTTTAACACACTACTTCTCCGCTGCGAAGCGTGGGTATTTTGCTAGTTTATCATAAAAGGAATGTCAGATCTTGTAACAGTGATGGATTTCAAAGTTTGCTCAAAGGATACATCCTTTAGCATCCAAAAATGTATCTGGTAGGACATATCTTGTTCTTTTGACTGTGTTTTTTCTTATCATTTTTTATCTGGATTTTTCATAGTAATATTGACTCTGTTTTGGACTTTATTACTATTAACAAATACCGTCCTGGGTTTGACATTAAACTGCTTCTGGCCCTGCAAGCGGTCCTCCAACTTGCAGGGAAATCATGGGGGTAGATGGCAGGATTGGCACTCCAGGCACCGTAAGAAAAACTTCAGAAAGCTCCAAGATGACAGAAAGGACTCCTTTTTGCTTTCTGCAGGAGTAGCTCTGCTGCAGCCGCCAATAGGAAGGCTGCTCACATCATGAGGGGGATGGGGAAAAGCCCTTGGGAGCCCCATACCCAGAAGAGTCGAAACTGTTGGAGCCAATAGGGTCAGGTGTGTTGGGGATCGGAACTGGTGTGTTGCTGAGGCGTCACCCGCTGCACGGCAGCACTCGGGTCCCAGTTTAAGGCGGCCCATATGGGTGTGCGCATGGAACGTCTTGTCTCTCCGGGAAGATGATCATCTTCCTCTGCTTTCGGAGGAGCTGCATAAACTCCACATTTCAGTGGTGGCACTCTCTGAAGTGCGCAGACCAGGGACTGGCCAGATCTCTGTAGATGGATTGGTCTGGTCAGTCTCATGGCTGTCATACTCGGGGAGTAGCTGTTGCTGTAGCGGATTGGTTTCTTCTGATGGTGTCCAATGTCACTCCTTTCAACGAGCGTATTATGAAACTCAGATTACGGCACTTCCTGGGTGCCTTGTCTGTTGTCTCAGTGTATGCTCCGACAGCGGTGAGTGATGTCTCAGTGAGGGAGACATTTTATTTGCAGCTTCACTCGGTGGTTGATGTTTGCCCATGAGGTGACACTCCTCTGGTCATGGGTGACTTCAATACAACTACTGGCACTGACAGGGCTGGCTATGAGGATTGTCTCGGTCCCAATGGGTCTGGTGACCGTGGTGAAAGTGGTTCCATGTTCCTTGACTTTGCAAAAGGTCAGGGGCTGCGAATCGCTGGATCCTGGTTCCAGCGCCCTGAACTGCATAGTTGGACTTGGTACTCCAATACTGGTGGTGCGGTGAAGGAGATCTCCCACATCCTTGTGGGTAGATGCTGCAGGCTCTTTCAAAATTGCAGAAGCTACAGAAGTGCCCAGTTTGTGAATTCTGACCACAGACTTGTTGCTACTCATAGGGACTCTTAGGTCCAGTAGGTTATCACCTACTAGGAAAATTAGCCTGGACTTGGCCAGACTCCAAGACCAGGCTGTTTCTAATGAGTTTGCACACAGTTTGTGTGAGGAACTTTCAGATTTGGGTACGACTGCCTAACTTAATGTGATGTGGGAGACCTCCCGTGACAAGACCCTGAAGGTTGCTGAGGGTTGTGTTGGCGTTACCGTGTTTCCAGAAGGAGGTGTTTCATCTCGCAGGGTACCCTGGATATCATCGAGAGGAGTCACAGCGCATGGCTCAATGGCAACTCTGCTCTGTACCAGGAACTGAGAAAGAGGGCTGCAAGGGCTCTGAGGGCAGATAAAGAGGCGTTTGTTTCAGGAATCTGTGAGCAAGTGACGCAACATCTGTGGTCTAGCGACCCACATCCTGCTTACAGAGGAATCGAAGCATTGTGCACATCTGAATCTGTTCCTAGGAGAGTCTCAGTCAGGGCAGCTGAAGGAACGGTCCTTATGGATGACACTGCAGTTGTGACCCACTGGGTTAGCTACTTTGAGCAGTTGTTCAAAGCTGATCCTCTGGCTAGGACATTGGATATCTCTGGGTCCACGGTTCTTGAGCCTGATCCTCCAATTAGCTGTGAAGCACCCAATCTTACTGAGATGACACAGGTGGTGAACCAGCTGAGTGGGGGAAAGGCTGCAGGTATCTGTGGTATCCGGGGTGAACTTCTCCACGCTGGTGGTAAGGTTGTCCTCCTGGCATTGCAAGCAATCTTTGCTTCCATTTGGGAGACTGGCATCATCCTAACTGTCTGGAAAACAGGACTTGTCGTCCCTATCTGGAAAGAGAAGGGTGATTGCCTCTGCATTTTTTCCCAGTTGATTCTGGGGTTCGTCAGGGGTGTGTTTTTGCTTCTACTCTGTTCAATGCTTGTATGGACTGGGTGTTGGGCAAGGTCGTGGAGTCCAGAAGCTGTGGGGCATCTGTTGGTGAAGAAAGATTCACGGATCTGGACTTTACTGATGATGGTGTGATCTTCGTGGAGTCAATGGAGGCTCTGATCAGGGCACTCGAGAGACTGAGTGAGGAGTCTGAGTGTCTGAGCCTGTGAGTGTCCTGCATAAAAACCAAGATCCAGGCCTTTACTGACCTCTTGGGCACAGCCATCAGCAGTGTGTCTGTTTGCGGAGAGAGTGTCGACCTTGTTAAGAGGTTTGTTTACCTTGGCAGTGACATTCATGTCTCTGGTGACTCTTCCTGTGAAGTCAGTAGACAGACTGGGAGAGCATGGGGGGGTCATGAGGTAACTGGAAAGGGGTGTGTGGCGCTCCCGATATCTAGGCAAAATGATGAAGGTCCAAGTCTTTAGAGTCCTGGTGCTTCCTGTCTTGCTATATGGTTGCAAGACATGAACGCTGTCCAGTGACCTGAGACGAGGACAGGACTCCTTTGGTACTGTGTCTCTCTGGAAAATCCTTAGGTACTGTTGGTTTGACTTTGTATCAAATGAGCGGTTGCTCATGCAGTCCCGAATGATGTACATTCCCTGCATTGTAAGGGAGCATCAGTTACGGCACTATGGCCATGTGGCACATTTCCCCGAGGGTAATCCGGCTCTAAAGATCCTCATTGTTGAGGACCCACGTGGCTGGACCAGGCCAAGGGGTCGCCCATGTAACACCTGGCTGCGGGAGATAGAGGGTAATTTCTGGAGGGTGGGACTGGGCCGTGTGTCTGCCTGGGGGGTTGCAAACCGGGATCCCGAGTTGTTTTGTTGTGTAGCGGGTGCGTCAATGTACTGTACCAGTGCATGTCCCCCAGCTTGTTAGTATTAATGTGGTGTCAGTATTATTAATTGTTCATGTTTTTTGTTATATATATTTTTAGTGACTGCAGTAGTTGTCTAAAGTGACATCAATAAAAAAAGAGTAGAAACAAGAATACTGCTGTCATGATGGCTGAGAGGTTTGCTTTTATTTTTTGCTTTTTCCTACAACCTTGAGTTCAGACAGAGTGTCAATTTGTCTGCATAAAAAAAAATGCCAAAATGAAGGAGAAGGGGAGCTGACATTTTCTGGATAGATGCAAAATTAGGTCTTCGTTACTTTAAAGAAGTTTACAAGGAGTCTTGAAGAAGGCACAGTCTGCTGTTTGAAAATGAAATTTGGAAACAACAGCACAATAATGGTCACTTCAGTGATGAAAAATAACTTACTAAACTTTTTCCACCTTTATGTCGAGCCAGGGTACATTTAATAGGCACACATTAATAATATACTGCATGTGTTTTAAGATATGACATTATCTTTAAGTTTACCCAACATGTGTTTATTCATTTAATTTGTGTTGGCACATTGTATTTATCTTATTTATTGCTACCTTTTGTAATGTGTGTCAAAAACAAAACCATTTCATTTTTCAGTTAAGTTTGTTCTTGGTTGGCGTTATTTTCTGAGACTGGAGAGACAAATGTGGCATACTCCTTGTTACTTTAAATAAGTGATAACTAGGAGGTACTCCTGAGCCATTTGTATGTTGCTAATGATTCCAAAGGAGTAAACGTATAAAATGATAAAGATCTTAACATAAAAATAGCTATGCAAGGTAACACAAGGGGGAGTCAAACTAAAGTTAGAAAATGGGATTTATTAGAAAACGGAACGAACCTTAACAAGACTGATAATGTCATTAGTCAGTGAAGTCTCCACCCTTCTCAATGCACTTATGCCACCTGCCGGGAAGTGCCTGGATTCCAGCAGAATAAAAAGTTTTGTCTTGTCCTAGCAACATTATGGCTGGAATTTTTTTTTCTACGCCTTTAAACATCTCACTTAAGTGTCATTATTTTCAATGGCATCTGCAGCCAGAACATAGTACCAAGGTAGAGACTCGGTTTTTCTTTGTTCCCTTTTTCTAGTGGGCATCACATGCCATGTATGATAAATTATGTCCTAATTTCAGCTTGTCTTTTCTATCTGTATGATCTTGAAGGATTGTTTTTTCTGTTAACATAGGAACAAACTGTGAAAAAATTACCTGCAAAAATCACATTTGTAGATACAGTATAATTTGTTATAAACAGTGCTATCTTTTTATTTATTTGCCAGCACCTTTATTTAACAGCACTGTAAACTTTGTTCTGCTGTCTTCATAAATTTAATGTATGTGAACATTTGTAAATTGAATGCAAGATTTGTACTTCTTACAAATATCTTCTATCATCTGTTATGCTTTAAAAGTTTGTAAAAGGTTAACAGATTCCACAGCTCAATGTGTCCTGCAAGTTTACTTCTGTTGTCTTAATAAATAAATTCGTTGAGGTCAAAGTTTGCAGTTTTGGCACCTAACGTCCAACCCCCAACCATAGGGATCTGGCATGTGGATTTCTGTTCTCAAAAAGCAAATGCATGGTATGCCTCATTTTATATTTGAATTGTCTTTTACCCCTATTTCCTTTTCACATTAAATCTGTACACATTGGAATAAAAGTACAACTTCAGGTCATGCCACTTGCTTAAATGCTCAAATGATTATGCACTAATAGGGTGTATCAATAAGAGAGACATAGAGTGGTATAGGAGATGGGTGGAGAACTCTGATTTTTGGTGCAAAGAGAATTGTTTGCATCTTAACATCCACTAAACTAAGGAACAGGACTTTTGCCACCGAAAAGCCTCTATGTTCGGTCATTATTCAGGGAGTAGATGTAGAGGTAGTACACTCCTACAAGTATTTGGGGGTATACATCAGTAACAGGTTGGACTAGTTTCATAACACAGAAGTACCCAATGAGAAAGAGCAGATCAGAGTCTTTTTCCTTAGGAGACTGTGATGGAAATGTCTACACTGTGGTGTGCTGGGCCAGTAACATCACTTCAACAGAGGCCCACCAAATCAACAATTTAATAAAAATGCAGGCTCAATTATGGGACACACTCTGGACCCCCTGGAGAGATAGATAGATAGATAGATAGATAGATAGATAGATAGATAGATAGATAGATAGATAGATAGATAGATAGATAGATAGATTACATTTTATGTAGTAACAAAGGAGAGAAAGAAAACAAAACTGAGTACCATTATGAAAAATGCTGTACATCCTTTTTCTGAAACACCAAGTTCTTTCAACCAATAAATTTTTCAGCAGAACTTTGTCAGGAAACACTACTGAGGCTCCTTTATACCAACAGCAATATCATCTTTAATATAACCCCTGTGTGCGTCCAGGTGTCTGTGTGTGTGTGTCTTCTGGTGAATTGCACATGCGCGGGGCCACACGGCACATGTTCAGTCTCTTCCTGTGCATCCCCTGTGAGTGCAGAGAGAGAGACACACACAGGTGTGTACGCGAGAGAGACAGGCAGACACACACACACACACAGGCGGACGCGCGCGCGACAGACACACACGCACACACACAAAGACAGGCGCGTATGAGACAGACACACACACACAGAGGCAAGCGAGAGACAGACACACACACACAGAGGCACGCGCGAAACAGACAGACAGACAGACACACGCGTGAGACAGACACACACACACAGACACAGAGGCTCGTGCTTAAGAGAAACACATACACACACGCAGGCCCGCGAGAGAGACAGACACACACACAGGCGCGCGCGTGCATTATTGCAATGTTACTTTTCTTGTTTGTTTATTAAATTATGGATTTTTCAAATGTTCATTTTTTTCCCTTTGTTTAAACCTCATTAAAAAAAACGTTTTTTTTTATCGAGCGGTTCTTAAGGCTATAGCGCGAACTCTTGCAGTGTGAGTTTTCTCTGTTGTTCAAGGTTTTCTTAGTGCTATTCAATGTTATTACATTTAGTTTACTATTATGCTTTGCATTCAATGGTGTAATTAACTATATTTGTGCTTAAAAATTTAAAATATATATATATATTTACATACAGTTCATACGGTCTGGAACGGATTAATTGTATTTACATACAATCCTATGGGGGAAATTACTTCGGTTCATGACCAAATTGGGTTACATGGTTGTGAACCGAGGTTCCACTGTACTGTATTACTGTATTATCTATCTATCTATCTACTTTGGGGAAGTGAATAGGTGCAGCGTTTTAGCTTTCTTTCTTATTTGACATGCTGGTATGTTTTTGAAAAGGGGGTCGGTATTTGATATTATTTATTTATTTGTTTGTTTGTTTGTTGAACTTCTGCAAAAAGCCAAATTTCCCCTTGGAACAAATAAAGTGATACTGTATCTATGTGTCTACCTACTTTGGAGAAATGAGGAGTTGCAGTGTTTTGATGCGGTTGTTAGGTTCTTTGCCAATTCTAAATTAATCCTTATGTGTGATGATGCCATGCAATAATTTGGCACCCAATACAAACAAAACTGAGTGCCATTATAAGCAATGCTGCACGTTCTCTTTCTGAGACACTGAGTGCTTTCAGCCAATGAATTATTCAGCAGAAGTGTGTCAGGATTGGTTTCATCCTTGCTGGTTTAAGGAGCATCATGATGGATGGAGGGATTGATGAACAGTTACGGCCTCATCTGTATCTTTTCTCCTGCAAGAAGCCATCTATTTATATTGTGCCACTTGATATTAATGTTACCAATTCAAAACCATCAGGCAGCTGCCATTTGTACTTCAGCAGCAAGTCCACAGCAGTAGACTACACTAGGTAGCACGTCAACAGCAGTGAAGACACTTTCACCTACATAACTGCCAAAATTCAAAAAATAAAATTGCAATTGATAAATTCATTCTATTTCTCTTGTTTAAACATACTCACCATAAAATGAGGCAGGCATTTTAATAGCCTCCTTTTTTAAAAAACTGCAGTGTTTTACATGATGGCGATGCATCAGAGTGCATGTCTGGTGCAGTCAGCTACAGCGTGGAGTTCTTTTGCTCAATCAGTGTCTCTTTAGAAAACAACATAGGCTTCAGTCAATTTACCGGCATGGTGAAATGCTTAGATGAGATAGTTAGTACTTCACAGGGCTCACACTGGGCATTTTAGAGCCAGCAATCCTCCTGACAGCATGCCTTTGGATTGTGGGAGAAAATTAGAGTTGAAACAGGAAACTCAAGCAAACAAACTCAGCAAAAGGTAGCCCAGTCCAGATTCTAACCATGGACCAGTTCTGTGAAATGACAACACTACTGGATGTGGTGGGTAACCCCTTATATAAACTGTAGTTACACATTATCTCTTTTGTCTCCTAAGTTACTTTGACTCTATAATCAGGCTAATAATTTGTCTAGAAAATGTTTTTGTCTAGTAGATAAAATTACAAATAGATTCTTACCTGGGGTATTAATAGGGAACTCTCTCTCATGACAGTAAGAAGCTTAAGGTAGGTCAAAATAATTTAAGTATATTTTAAATAATAGTTTAAAAGAAAACACAGGGTTCCTGTTTCTCTAAAGAATACACACATTTACACTTATGCCACTTTTGCAATGCAAACTTCTTCAGACTTTTAGAAGGTAACTTAGCTTAATTTGTAAAAACACCTTCTGATACACCCTGCAGTGGGCTGGCGCCCTGCCCGGGGTTTGTTCCTGCCTTGCGGCATGTGCTGGCTGGAATTGGCTCCAGCAGACCCCCACGACCTTGTGTTAGGATATAGCGGGTTGGAAAATGACTTCCAATACATGTTTAACATTAATACTGTTTTAAATTTACTTTATCATTCAGTTTATATCCTCAGAGTGAGGCCCCATTCAGGTTTGGTTTCTACCTTGCAGACTGGGCTGCCAGGATAGAATTCAACCCACCATGTCCCTGCATTGGAGTAAATCTGCAATACATCCCTAACTACACCTACGACTCAAACCACCTACACCTGAACACTAGCAAAACCAAGGAGCTGGTGGTGGATTTTAGGAGGCCCAGGCCCCTCCTGGACCCTGTGATCATCAGAGATGAATGTGTGCAGAGGGTGCTGACCTACAAATACCTGGGACTGCAGCAGGATGATAAATTGGACTGGACTGCCAATACTGATGCTCTATGCAAGAGAGGACAGAGCTGACTATACTTCCTTAGAAGACTGTCGTCCTTCAACATCTGTAATAAGATGCTGCAGATATTCTATCAGATGGTTGTGGCGAGCACCCTCTTCTTCGCAGTGGTGTCCTGGGGAGGCAGCATATAGAAGAGGGATGCCTCATGCCTGGACAAACTGGAGAGGAAGGCAGGCTATATTGTAGGGACGGAGCTGGACAGTTTGACATCTGTGGCAGAGCGATGGGCGCTGAGCAGGCTCCTGTCAATCATGAAGAATCCAATACATCCAATGAACAGTATCATCTCCTGACAGAGGAGCAGCTTCAGCGAAAGACTGAGGAGATCGTTTCTCCCCCATACTATGCGACTCTTCAATTCTTCATTTTTATCACTCTTTAATGTAATATTGTTTTTTATCAGTATGCTGCTGCTGGAGTATGTGAATTTTCCTTTGGGATTAATAAAGTATCTGTCTATCTGTCTATCTCTATCTACAGTCATGATCTCTGGGTAGTGGCAGAAAGAATGAGTTCAACAAACTTAATAGGTTCCTGCAATGGTATTAGGTTCCTAAGTCATTTTACCAATTTTTTTAACTGTTTGGTATATTTGTTTCTTTTCCTTTATTGTATTTTGCATACTGGTAGACCCTCATTTTTTTCTGGACTCCAAGACAGACACTACATGGAAATGTCACTGGACGGGATGTCAAAAGTTAATTTTTATTATTAAAAATGATATCTACTTCTGTAATTGACAAGTGCATCTAAGAAGTGTTACCACAATCTTCCATGTACTGAGTGGCTCCACGTATGTTCCAATAAAGGTATTCTTCTAATCCTGGACTGGCTTTGTGATTTAACTTTTCCAAAGGCCAAGTTAAGAAAATGAATGTTGTAAAGAAACACAAAACAAAGAAAGAGTTTTGGGGCACCTTGTGGCCAACCCCATATAGTGAATTTGTGAAGTGTGCAAAAAAGCAAATCTTCCTGTTATTCACCAGTCAGACTGTCCAAGATGGTGTCTCCTCTATTTAAGAGACATACTGTGAGGAAGAGGCGGGTCCAGGGGGTCAGACCCTGGAAGTGATGTCATAGGTTGAAGAGTGTCAGTATTAATTTCTGCAGAGGCAGGAAGAAGAGCAGAGAGATTGTTATTAATCAGTGCTACCTCATGTCTCAGTGGAGAATTACAGTCACTCCAGCCCTTAAGATATGGGTGTGTAAAGTGGCTGCAGGTTTTTGTTTCAACCCAGTTTCTAATTGAGAAACTGATGAAGCACTTTTTGCTCAAGTGACATTTTTCTGCTTCATTTTAGTGGTCTCACTTGTTAAGTTTCCCCGCCATTAATTGCTTTTTTCAATTTTAAACAACTGCATTCACTTTTTTAATGGCTCCTTATTAGTAAGATGCAAATAACAATAGAGTCAGCAGTTCTCCGTCTAACTTGTTTCCATTTACACCTGTGTGGTTTCATCGTGCACTATTTAGTTTAATAAAACACTTAAAGAAAATGTGGCAGACTAAAATAATCAAGGATGATATCCTTGGAAAGGAAAAAATCTATCATATAAGAACCTAACAATGCAGACTAACAAGCCAGAAAATTAAAAAAGGTCTGTGATTGGCAAGGATTGCTTTCTAATTAAGCAATTTAGTTAGAACTAAAACCTGCAGCCACATTGGTCCTCCAGGACTGATTTTGCCCTCCCCTGCCTTAAGATGTTCCCCAAGAGCAGATGTGTAACAATGTATATGTGATGTCAGAGGTTTAGTAACATTGTCTTGACATTGCCATTTTTGGGCAAAATAATTGGAGCTGGACATATGGTGTGGTCATCATCTTGTCTGCTTTGCTTTGGCATAATCCAACATTTTTCACACTCAATTGACCAGTTAATAAATATTTTTGCATTTTTTCTATCTGTTGTCAGTGCTTTCTGCACATTTTTATCAGTTTTTTATCCATTTACTAGCTGCTAACCCAGTGGCTTCGCTCACTGAGTGCAAGGGAAAAAAATGAAATGTAGTATATAAATTATTAAACAGTAAAACATTAACATGTAAGAAGTAAAGATACATTGAGCAGTACTGGAGTGCTTTCCGGTAAAGTACATTTTAAAGGTGCTATAACACAACAGGTAAGTAGCACTAACAGAAGCTTAAATGTATTTGGATCATCTCTCAGTAGCAGATCCCTTGTGAAAGGCGCTACACGACCGCTGTGGTATAGAAATTACATTTTCTATGCGATCCTGCAAATTTCTGCCTGACAACCTTGCACTACGTGCCTGCAATTTAAGAGAAAAATGATTCTGAGAAATGTGGACGCTGCCATTCCGTGCTTAACGGGCATAAGGTCCAAACAATTCCCAAGTCCAAAACTTAACATAAAGAGGTTGGTACATCTTCTTGGATGCAAACCCTCCATCTTCTTAAAAGAATTCATCACAAAAGCAACCTTGAATGTTGCGGGGTTTTAGTGACCTGAACTCACCTTAAGGGACAGTAAGTAGTCGTGAAGCGCAATTTACAAACAGAGTTTTGCTTCAATGGCGGCGATCGCACTCATAGGCAATGATTTCCACTCTCCCCAGAACCGATGAGGCACTTGAAGTGTCAAAAAAAGTGTGAGAAGAGAGGATGCTGCCCGAAACTGCGATGCTCTCGACCCGGCAGAGCTGCCCAATATTCCATGCCTCTGAGCATCCACTTTGTTTTCACGACCCCTCGCCACTGAATTCGGTGTCGTCTTCACATTGTTTACAATTTGGCGCAGTTAAAAAGTAGAAAGACACAAAGCTGTTTTCCTCATCTCTTCTACTGTCAAGTACTGGCAATTAAAAAAGGTTATAATGTGGCAGTTTCCGCGACAGTCACATGGACGAATAAATAAAACTTCTATATCAGAATGCACTCCAGTGCGGAAGGCTCAGCACTGGAGTCCAGACAGGGGGGCTGGGGGAGGGCGACGCGGGGTGCACTTCTATGGGATAGATCGGCATGTTTGTGTTTACTTCTTTTCAATATAAGTAAAGTAACTCTCACACAAATAATAACAATTCATAAAGACGATATAAAAATGGTGTCCACAAATGAAGTGATTTGTTCCTTTATTATAATATGTTCTGTGGTCATACGTAATTTCCGTTTCATGTGGTCATACGTAATTTCTGCTTCAAACGCGAAAAGAATTTTATATATATAGATGTAGGTTTGTCTTTTCCCTTTTTCAGCATTATAGTGTTTATTTTGATTACAGGTTTAACTAAAATAGGCAGGTGCCTAAGCTGAATGTAGTTTAAGTTTTTCAAGATATAAAATATTACTAGAAAGGGTTTTCACGTCTTGTTTTTGGCTTTTTGTCTTCCTGCTGCTGCTGCTGCTTAAAATTTGGTAAAACATCTGAACAAAATATATGAAATGTAATGTTTGCATGCCTGCTGGGAGTGGCACATGGAAAATTACAAACATCCGCTGCCTCTCCTGGCCTAACTAAGTAGGCAAAGCCCCTGCTGTGATGTTTAATTATATTATTTTTATATACTTTATTAATCCCCGAGGGAAACTGTCTTTTTGCATGACCTTTGGGGGTTAGATTTGAGTTCACTTGAAAAGTAAAAAGGGAGTGAAGCCTTTTAAAGATAAACAATCTGGCTTAATTTATCACTAGCCTGTCTGAAGATTCATCCCAAGCTGCTTCATCCTAGGCAGCCTGACACCAAATCTCTACAGGCAGACTTCAGCCTGCACAGGCCTAAACTTAGTCCCTCCCTTTTAAAGTTTAATAGATAAGTTTTAAATGTCAATTAAAAACACTAGCATTGCTCTTTAAGTAAGAGAAAATTTCCAAACCTCAAAACCTAGGGACAAAGCAAGATCAGAATCTTAATAAACAAACTAGGGGCTCCGCCCCCTGCTCACTTCGCTCACCGACCCCTGGGTTTGGTCCTGTAAAAATACAATTTAAAGTGTTTTTTTTTTCATGGGAATTGTTACATATGCATTATGTTCACTTTTCATTTTAAAATGTTCCCCAAAAAGTAAAAACAATATTTGGAATGAACTTTTCTTCAAATTTGCTTTGAATTTTGATTCCTTGTTTGGTCTTACAGCGTGATCATGCAACGTGGTTTCTTATAAATAAAACTTTTTCAAATGTTTGTCCTTGTGATCTTTTATTTGTCATTACAAAAGCTATTCTCACAGGAAACTGTGCTTTCTTTGGTGGCTCCAGGGGCCTCATATATAAATGGTGCATACTCACAAAAAATGTTGTGTACGCCCGTTTCCACACTCACATCGCGATGTATAAATGCTAAACTTGGTGTAAAGCCACGCACATTTTCACACCAGCTCAATCCCTGGCATATGCAAGTTTCCCGCACAGCTTTACAAACTGGTGGCACCCAGCGTCAAAGCAGTACTATTGTTCCAGTGTGGTTTCCCTTTCTTTTTTAGATCCACATCCCTGACGCGGCTTTGTCAAATACACTGAAATTAACCGCTTATTGTTTATTAGTTTAAGGCATCTGATTGTAATTCACATGTAACAATATTATTGTCCACGGAATGGACAAACTATTCCAAATACCATAGCTGCTTTAGCGTTGTTACTCTCACTGCACCACTTGGAGTAGTTAACCCACTGTATCTAACTGTTGAATCACAGCTTTACAGCAGCTGATCGGAAAGAGAATTATCAGGATACAGCATCAAACACATGTTGCCTCAGCCATGCAAGCAGTCTATTTTAACTGGTCCCATACAGTAAACGCTTCAGAGCATTTCCTGTAAGGACCTCACGGTTCAGAAAGAGTTTCATTCCAAGAACTATAAACGCACTCAATCAGTCCATCAAGTGCTCCTGGCAGAACTGTTTGTACTTATAAGTACAATTACCTCACCGTGACCTTGAGAGACAGTTATAATATTGCACAACCTGAGCGACTTTATAAAGCGTGTATTTACATATGATGACGACTGGCTTCTAAGTCGATTTAGATTTCCAAGCGCTATTTTCTTGGAGCTCTTGATAATAATTTTTGAGATAAAATGCAGCAAAGTATGTTTATTACATTATACAGATAAATTTTTAACATCATTTAAATACATTGTTAATAATTAAACATGTGAGGACACGGTGGACAGTGGTAGCGATGAGCTGGCACCCCGTTCAGGGATTGTTCCTGCCTCACTCTGTGTGCTAGCTGGGGCTGGCTTGAACCTAGATAGATACAATAGATGGATAGAATAATTAAACATGTACTACGAAGATATTTCAATGTTCCTTAAAAGTGCGTACGAACATTTCCGCTTTTGTCCGCACGCCATGTTTTATGGTGTTATGCATGAGGCCCTAGGCCTGCAATCCTGAACCCCAACTATCAGTTAATGAGGTAGACAACCCCAAATCTCCCCTCTGTATATTTGGAGTCTGCATATAACACAGAAAAGACGCTTACTGCCTTCAAATGTTCCGGGTAACCTTCTGATAAGCTAGCTCTTTTGTGACTATGCCGTCTTATATTTCTTCCCTGGATTCACTGTTTTAAAAATATGGAAAGTACTACCCCTTAGTGGTATTCTGCCTTTTTATTGGTCAAGACAATCAATGCCAGCACTTGCTGAACCATGTCTTGTTTTATCAGGACCCTTATACTACACCTGTTTTATGGCAGTCCCTCTAATATACAATCTCCTTCCATTATATATACAGTAATACCCTAAAATGCTGTATTGTAGTTTTGATTGTATCTTAGTGTCTTGTGGTGCATGCTTTAATTGATACTATTTAACATAACATTTGATTGACTGATAGATTGAAATATTTTTATTTAAACCTTGGATTATTAATGCTAACATTCCCCCTTTCTCCACATTAGCCTTTGTTGGAATGTTTAAAATCATTACTTAGTTCACAGTGTTTGTCTTCTCTCAGGTTCCTCTTACTTTATTGTTACTTTCTGAAGGAACTTTATTTGTCACTGCCTAGATGCCCACTCAGAAGCAAGGCAGAAGTGGGATGGAAAGTAAGGCCATTCCTTTAGAATATGGGGAATAAGGGTGAGTAATGGGACATGTTTTGATGTAAGGTCCTGTTTGAAATGGGACTTAATGTAGTCAAGCATATGCCATCTGACCACTGTGAGAGCCTCCATGGAAATTTTATGTTACATCATATAATTCCATTAGTAAATTAAGTACATGAAAGAACAAAAGCAAGAAAATAATGAAAATTCATAAAGTGATCTTTGCATTGTTTATATTGTGCATGAACTTAGGATAAACAAAAGGCATTCTGCCTCTGCTGGCAAAACCTCCTCTGCAGTATTATATGATGGTGACCCGCTAGATTATGATATTAATGTGTTGTCAGGGTGGAATTAGTTTGTTGAATCTGTATCAAACTGGAAAACAACATAGGCTACAGTCAATTTAACAAATTAAATTGACAAAGAGGTTAAGTCAGTGACTGTGCTTTGCAAATAAGTCATGTACTTCATTTATTACAGAGATGTAAACGGTAAGCATATTATCCTATTTCGATGCACTCTGCCCTGCAGTTGTGATTGCGTCAGGGAATCCATCAGACCTCTGCAGCTCTCTAATAAATTGTGACCATCCTACCTCTTCACAGAGACACAGGCACCCCCACATTAATCCCATTGATTATATTCTTCTGCAAAGAGAAGTGTCACAGCGGCATTAAGTTCATGTCTTAGATTAGAAAGTGTTGATCACTGTTTCCAATGATAAGTATAAAACGTGGGCTGCTTTTGGCAAAAAAAAAAAATCTTTTACTGTGTTTTAGAACTCCCTGTTGTGTCATTTAGTCAAACACTGCTATTCTCATTTCTCAGCTGAATGCATTCTAGGTTTTTTATGAACTGGTTACTATTGTCTTACTCCATTTGTTACATAGACTGTGATTTTTCATTTGTTAGAAACGTTACAATTTTTTTCCCCCTGTAAGAGTTATGGGAAGTGCTTCTTTTCTTTTTACTCTAAATCTGTGACATGATTCACAGAAAGCCAAGAGGGATTTTTAAAAGTCATTAAAAGAAGGAACTTTTTCTAGGTTTTACTTTAGGTACAAGTTAAAATAACATCCTGAACTCATTTTTTCTGTTAGAGGATTATGAGATGTTGAAGCACATCCTGGCAACATTGGCCACCAAATAAGAAACAACACTGGGCAAAGGCAAGTTTGTCACATGTCACAATCCTGCACACCCAGCTAAATAAAATATAAAATCAACTCCACTCATAAATATTGTATTTTCTTTATCTTTTTAAAAATGTCTGTGTCCTCCTACATATGGCTCCTTACATCCACTACCAAGGTCTGGCACAGGGCCCATTTAGACTCCTTTACCTGCAGCACCACCAGCATGTGGCAAAAGCTGTTTTGTTTGTGAAAATTGATTTAATACCTGAACAAAGGTATTTGCTAGCTGTTCCAGACACATTCTCACTAACCCATGTGGGGCTTCTGAGCGTGTCCAAATGATACTCTGACTGTCCCAAAGTCAAACAGACAGCTGACAGCTCAACACTTTTCTTCACATAATTTTTGAAAATATGCGGTGTTCCTTGGTGCGGTGGTCCCTGGATACACTTATGAACAACCCAAACTAGCATTTCTATGAACTTTCCACAAGTAGCATACGAATCCAGTCGCAAAATAAGAAATTGAAAAGAGTGTACCTAAAATCTTATAGCATGCCCAGGATGCGGTGGGGATCTGCCATTTGGTAATTGTAGGGCAGACTGATATTACCCTTTTTCAAGACTGGAACCCAAGTCCTGGTTTAGCAAGCCGCTGCCAGACTCTCTATTCACTGGCTGCTAAGTCTTAGTCTCCATGACAGGAAAGCTTGCTGGAATATAGCTATAGCAAGATGATTGTAGGCAGAAATTGTAACATCAGCAAGGATGTCTCCTGGGGCTACGAGCTTGGCACCCAAGTTCTCAAGAAAGAACCATAAATCAAGAATGAACAACACTTATGCACTGAAATTTGCACCAGTGGTCAAATAAGAGGATGGGCTTATGTGCACCCAAGAAACCAACGGCAAGAATTCTCTTCTTTCCTTTAAAATTCCTTGTAAGACCCTAACTAATTGCTCTTCTCATTAAGCTACGTGTTAACTTGACCATAACTTTCGCCATCCATAGATTATATAGATTATAGGGTAATATATTATCACACATAGATTAAAACCATAGCCCATGGATAACCCATAGATTATAAGGTGCGGCAACAACAATGTTGAAGTAATCCTTTTACTCCAAAACGTAACTCTGCTGGACTGAAATGGTGGAATATTTGTCTGTATTGGAATTTGAAAAGGTTGCCATTAATCTAACCTTGTTTAGGAATACCGAGTGCATGGACGAGACAGCAAGACCTATGTAAAACCATGTGTTCTTCTTGCTAATAATGGGCGTTGACTGAAACAAATGAGCAGGTATAACTTTACCTGCAACACAGAACACTTTGTGTGTTAAAACGTCATACAGAAACTGCGGTATGACACACAATCAGGAGGTACAAACAACGGCAAAGAGGGAGATAAGCTCCAGAATAAAGAAAGAAAGAAAATTCTTCCCACTTCTGGAGAAAGACAAGGAAAGAACAAAGCATCGCTCACCTAGGTAGGACAAAGCATGCTAATATAATACAGTATTATTCACTATAAGTGACATGCAATAATCTTGTGAAAGATTCTGGCTAATATGAGTTTTCATCCTAAATCCAGTCAGAAAGTGCAGAGCAGCATCTCACATGCACACACACACAAGTCTGTTTGTTGAGGTTGGTGCTAACCAAGCATAGACTAGTTTTGAGGAAATGAACGATATAGTGCAAACACAAGAAGCTTAATAACTAGCGAAAAGAGCATGTCTTGAAGACATGAATTAAAAGATCAGAATTGATTTTATGTGCCTTTTTTCTAGAAGAGGGAAACAAATCTATCTAATTCAAGAGATAGAATTCACAAGTTATATGTTATATTTTAGCAAGTGTATTTGGGTTAGCTGTGAATTAAGTCTATCACCACATCAAACCAGAAAGAGAAAGTGACAGTATTAATGTAGAATGTCAGTGATTTTTGAACTTTGTTAAATAAGTTGCAGAGATCTCTTCATATTTCTTGTGTTCTGACCATAGTGAAAAAGAGACTCTTCATTCTTCCTTCAGTTTGTTTTTATACCTGACTGCCTAGATTTTTTCTTTCAAAAGGATGATTTTAGCTGGAATTTAGTTTGATCTCTTCCAATTTCAACAATTAGAATGTTGACCTATTTATGTCGTCATGCTTTGTTTATTTCAAGAATAATTTTTGTTTTACCATTTTTTTGATGGAATTTGTGTATTTATATACAGTAGAGTCTTGTTTATCCGACATAAACGGGTGAGAGACACGTGCGAGAGAAAGAGAGACACACGCACACACACGCGCGAGAGAAAGAGAGACACATGCGCAAATCCGCACAAGAGAGACACGCTCGCAAACCCGCGCGAGAGAGACCCGCGTGCGAGAGACATGCGCACACACCAGCAACACACACACACACACAAGCAAGCGCGCGCAAGAAAGAGACACGTGCACACACACACACACAGACACACACACAAGCGCGCGCGAGAGAGAGACACGCATGCACACACACAAGCCCGCGGGAGAGAGGGACATGCACACACACACACACACAAGCGCGTGCACACACGCCAGAGAGGGCTGGTCACATTAGTAATCATGTTTTACAACAAAACAACATCAAATTTTAACTGAAAAAATTAACTTAACAAAAAATAGACTACGCTCAAGCTCGCAAATTGCAGTTCTTCTTGCCGATTGATGCTTTTTTTTTTGTTTTTTTTGCGGTGGGACGTCAGATAATACAGAATGTTGAATAAGCGAAGGTCGGATAAGCGAGACTCTACTGTGCGTTATAAGAAATAGTATAGTAAGAAGAAGATGGAGAAATGTTGGGGACCAGCTATGGGCCCCAATTAATAAGAAACTGAAGATATTTTTATTCAGAAAGTCTAAAACTGTACACAGGATGTCAGGCATATGATTATCTCTCTCTTAGACTTTTACAGTCGCCCTCTACCATAGAGCTCCATTCTGTTTGGATTCTGGTTCGTCAATGAATAGCAACTTCTGGCACCTTTGTTCTTTAAGTAGCACAGTGGGCGAAGAGACAGAACTTCCACAGCAAAATCCGAAGTGACATCAAAGTGTGTCACAGTACTCGTCCTCTAACCTGCAAATGAAAGAAAAGAGGGTGTTAGCAACTGTGCTTCCTCAGGCATTGGTGCCAGTGTGCCTATCTTATAAGAACTCTGTGGAAGCTCACCATGTGCATGGAAGTTACAATATGAACATGCATGGTTAAATAACTTACTATTACTGAATTATATTTAAGTGCCTTGAAATTGACATGTCAAATAGCATTTTTATAATTTCTCCGTTCACAAGGCTTGGCTTGATGTGGGTTTGTTTTTTATTTAGAATTTTAAACTTATTATAAAATTGTTTACAACTATTTTTTCTTTTTCTTATTGATTGGTTTTAATAAAATATTAGTCAGAAAAAATACTTTGATAAGCTTAGCGATGAGCACTACATGAATAACAAAAAAACAATTAAAATGGGATACCTGGGGCCCATTCCTGGACCCAGCAAGTGCCTGGTGTCTGGTTGAACCACATATCTTAGTAAGGCTCAGCCACGACGTGTTCTCACTACAGGCAAGGAAAAGTTTGGGTGTCGGGCGCTAATATCCTGAGAAGGGCAGAGAAGGAACAGACCTTTCTTACATGTAAACATTATTCCACTCTCATTTTTAAAGGGTTTCCTGTATCTGCTTTTTTAATTAAATGTATATAGTTTTATTCCACATTCATACTGCCAAAAGTTTGTTTTTTCCTGGAATTTCTTTATGATCACAGGTTCTTGAGATCAACACTGAGATCAACAGTCCAATAACCTTTGTATTCTCAATTCTGACTTGTTAATTACAGAATATCAAGTCAAGGCAGGCTTCACATCTCACTTGGCATGCTGAGTTAAAAATAATAATTGATTGTTTCTATCAATTTCTATTCCTTTGTTGCATCATTTATTAGGCTTTCCTCATTTAATTTGGGTAATTAAAGCAGCCAATTACTTTTAAAGTCATGCTTTTGACATTAATATAAAGTTGTACATTCACACTAGGATGGCAGTGACACTATGGATAAAGCTCTTGTGTCATGGTGCCAGATCAACCAGGGCAATTTAATGTTTGGTCTGAATTGTGTGCAATATGCATATTTTTCTCATATGTGCATGATTTGCCTTCCATACCCCCCCAAAAAACTTTTTTTTATGTTAACTGAACTAGGAAGGTTGAGTGTGCCCTGTAATGGACCATGGTTTGTTACATGGCACTACATGTGAGCAAAAGGAACATCAATTATAATTACAAGATGGGAGGCACTATAATTTCATCACATTAGCAAAGCTCAACAAGCTATTAAAATGGCAAATATAATGCTAGGTTATATTGTAAAAACTGCTGAATATAAATCTAGGGACATTAATGTACTAGTGCAGCCATCACTGGAGTATTCTGTACAGTTCTGGTCACCACGATATAAGAAAAACATAGTGGCAGTTGAAGCTGTGCTGAGGAGAGCATCCAGGTACAACCAGCACTTAAAGACATTTAGGATTCTGAAAGATTTAGTGAATTAAAACTGTTTAGTCTTGAGCTAATGTACTCAAAATTCTCAGAGGCATTGACAAAGTAGATCCAACAGAATTCTTTCAACTAAATTGTGAATAATGTAATCAAAAACACCAGTAGAAACTAGGGGAAGTGCATTTAGGACATAAGAAAGGAAGCACTTCTTTACTCAAAGAGTTGTGGGGTCTGGAACAAACTATTGAGAAATGCGGTTGAAGCAGAAACTTTGACAACCTTTATGAAGTATCTGGATTAGATATTAGGACATCTTAATTGTTAGCTAAACAAATAAGCCTGATGGACTGAATGGCCTCCTTTCGTCTGTCAAATATCTTGTGTTCTTATTTTCTGCCTTGTGGCGAATACTGTTAGAATGGCTTCTGCCAACACATGAATAGCATTAATTGCAGTTTGATTATAGATAGATAAATATTAGTACAAGTTTAAGCATCTCTAATCCGAAATGCTTGGGATTAAAAAATGCATCTTTATAAA
Source organism: Polypterus senegalus (assembly GCF_016835505.1). Classification (NCBI taxonomy): domain Eukaryota; kingdom Metazoa; phylum Chordata; class Cladistia; order Polypteriformes; family Polypteridae; genus Polypterus; species Polypterus senegalus. Next base: position 97,001,324 of record NC_053160.1, read on the forward strand.
ACACTCACCCTATATTCCTCCAATCCATGCACTTTAAAGTTTCAGGATCATATTAGTCTTGCACAGCCAGATATGATTCTCAATACAGAATGCATGTATGGGACGAAACATTACAAGCTTTGTAGTGAATAACAGTAAAATGTTGCTGCTGCAAAGGAGGCTTCTTCCTAAAACACCTGCCCCCAATTTCTTGAGTCAAGGCACTTTAAACAACCAGGGTTTTGGGGAGAGAGCAAATGAAACTAACAAAAAGACAATGGCAAGAGATAATAAAAAGCTAAAATTGCTGTTATCCATTCAGTTCCGCACTGAAAAAAACAAGGTAAGAACTAAAAGTACAGCTGAGAATAAACCAATTCAAACCATGCTGGCTTTCCCAGATACATTTCTCATAAAATGACAAAACTCAGCCACATGATGTGTGAAAGAAAAAACGTTGGCAGCTGAAGAGGAAGAGATAACATTAAAAAATGTGTTCTGCGCATAACTGCCTTATCATGATAAAGGCATTTAATGTGTCTGCTGCATAATATAGCAAAAATCGAGAGACAGGATCATGTACATTTACATATACTTACTATTTTAATATAGATAGTGCTTTCTGATTTGTGCCTACATGGTGTGTAAATTTCAGTTTTTCTTATGTATTTGTCACTAAAGATACAATCATTTTTTAAATTATTCAATTGTACAAAGACAATAAATGATATTATTTCTGTGGCAGTGACTTGTGACTGGAAATTCAAGTGGTGTACTAAAAAAACACAAATCTCAGAAAATATTGATTTAATTGGTAGAGTACAAAGGCTAGCCACAGAGTGCATATGTAACATCTTAGCTTTTATAGCAGTGTGCTGTTAAAAATAGCTTAAGGTGATTTATGGAGGCAATAAACGTGTTAGCTTTCCAGATTGGAAATTATTTCTGGGACCTGTCTCTGTCTGATTTATTTCCAAATGACAAGACCAATACTAGAATAGACACTCCTACAACAGTTTTATCTGAAATCAAATTTAGTTTACTACATGCTGAATATTTTAGTTAAAACATCTCTAATTTCTATTAAAAATTAATTGCTAAGATTGTTGTTAAAGTGTTTCAAGGTAAGTAATGTGTACACAGCTGAAAATACAACATTAAAACAATGTGCTTGCTACAGGATATTGCAAATCACTAATACTGCTGATCGTATTTGAACAAAGCATTTTATTATCTTTCTTTAAGCCAGCATGCCTTTTAACAATATCTAGGATACAGTGGAGTGCCATAGTGAATTTTGTGCCTGCCTCACAGTTTTAGGAGCCTTACGTTCACATGTTAGGCCAGTCATTGATAAGTGTGAGTTTTGGTGGTGTTCAGTGTATCTTTGCAGGCTTCCTCCAGATCGTCCAAGATGCAAATTTTAGGTTGCCTGCTGTAAACCAATAAACAGACAGGCTAGGTTTGTGGGTTGGGGTGTACAAGGAATAGCCCTGTTTACTTGGATTTATGAGCCAAAATTTTAATAAAAAGCAACTGGCAATTGCCATATGCAATAACAAACCAAAGCAGTCTGAGTACAGACTGAGAAAGTATTTTTCACTCTCTAAAGCTTGGATTTCAAATATAATCTTTTCTGACATGAACGCCGTTCCTATAGCACCTTTACCAGAAGAGACGGGGCTCGTAAAATGGGTTGAGCCTTACTAAGGCATCTTCCATTTGGAGATACAGAGAAATGAGAAGTTGGTTAGCGAGAGTGTTTCCGTTTGCGCTGGTGTGGAGGTGCTTACATTAACATAGTCTTGAAGGTTACTACTATGCACGCCTGTGTGACACTGGGTAGAATCTATTTGACTTATAGCACTAAGTGTGCCCAGCAGTAGCATGGTTCTTACCTTGCACTCATACTAGCACAATAGGCTCTAGTGGCTCAAAATCTAGTAAAGGGTAAAAGGTACAGAAAATAACTTGATGAGTGATTTACAGCGAAATCTTATTATGAACAGTTTACTTTAACTTTGGTTAAAAAAAAAAAAAACAGGGCAGCATCACTTTATATAAATCATCCTTGATGTTATACCTTTTATGAAGCTGCTTGCTATTGAAAACACCTTTATGGTGTGGTTACTTAGCAACCTTAGTCGTCAAGCAGTCACATGATGGAAATACTTTCATAAGGGCAGCCCAGGGTCCAGCCATATTTTGCTTGTGCTGTAACTTTTGTTTTTGTTTTTGCTTCTCTTTTCGGCCTTTGTGATGCTTTGCCTTTATGGATTTTAAACTTGTGCTTTCTCATTCTGTTCTCTCTGCCTCATGAGTTAAAATACTGTTTTACCATTTAATTTGATTGCCAGGATTTCAAACCTTTTACTGACCATGGCTACCACACAGAGTGGCAACCTTATTTCTAGGTCCCTTTCTATGGAAGATTTGACCAGAAGTGTTGTGGTGTGAAATTTTTTATATAAGTTGATAAATATTTTGAATGTCTTTATTTGTAACTTATAACACTAATGCCTATCATTGATAAGAACAGCAATGGTTTGATGGCTAAGAACCCATCCCCCCATTCCCTTTTAGGACTGAGTCCTGAGTCCTAATTTTACAACAGTGTTGGGGGAAGTGCCTGAAACCAGTTTGGCAAATGATTCTCTGCAGGACTCTCTCAATCAAACCCCACAGGAAAGCCAGACTACCTTGCTGGCAAGTATCAGCTGAGCAAATGGTTGTGGGGGCAGGTGTGAAAGATATCATGTGCCCCATTGGTCTGAAGTATGGCTGTTTGGGATTGGCCTGAATCATAGGCCATTCTGTAGCATGACGCCCTATTGGTCTAAGGGCTTGGACCAAGAATGCATACATTCGGTTACTTTACACCTCCCTATTTCTCTCTTACACCATACTGATGAGGTAGCATCTCACACACCATGAATTGAAAAGGACAACACAATGAACAGCACAGCTTGGCAGCCATATTGAGACAGGCATGAGGCCTGTTCTGTAGAAAGCTGACCAAAAAAGATGCCTTAACTAGAGACATTTTATGTAACAAACAAGTATGTGTGCCGCCTGAAACTACACATCAGCATTTATCAGGTTGTATGATTACCAATATTCACCTGTACTTTGCTTATTGTTATTATTTGTGAATATTATCAATAATACATTATTTAAAGTTTGTTACTTAACTCCTGCTTGTCTTTTACTACACCTAATTGTCTGAGGTTATAAATGTAGAAGGGCAGGTGGGGAGAAGTTATTTACTACAATACCTTATAAATAGTTGTAAGTCTGTGAGCTTTGAGGCATTCTGACAAAGGCTACCCATTAATAACACAAGAGGGCAAAGTAGAGTAATATATTACTCCACCAAGACAAAACAAGAAGTCAAAACTTTACATGATGTTCAATATTACATATGTACAAAAGGCTAAAATTCACAAAGAAAGTAAAATCCTTTTATTTAATACACTATAGGCAACAGTTACCTAACAGATAAAAAGAAGTAGCAGATTGGTACTAATGATATTCTGCAGAAAGTTTCACAACTCACATGAAAGCACTCAGTGTGGATCATGAAACACAATGCAGACCTTTACACTGCCATCACCAGCCTGTACTGTTGACACATGACCCTGATGCATCTTTTAACACACTGTTTTTTGACCATATCCTGGTCTTCTCTTCAACATGAATCCTAAAGAACTGGGATTCAACAGACCAGGTGATGTTTTTCCATTCCTTTGTTGTTTATGTTCCATAAATCAATGCAAACTGTTCTTACTTGTTTTTCACCTACAAGAGTGGTTGGATCATCAGCAGTTGTACATTATACATTGCAAGATACAACGGACTGTACATTCTGATATTACATTACATTACACTAATTTATTCTGCTGACACCTTTATCCAAGGCTTGATAATTCTCTAGTTGTACTAACTTAGGACCCCACTGTGAATTGACTGACTGGAACTTTGCACTAGTCCTGCCAGTCTTCCAAAAATGGGATTACTGTTGGCTGGATGTTTTTTGGGTATTAGCTCAATCTTGATTGGTTTTCACCTGCCTATGGGAAAGTCATCTCATATTAAGGAGCACTGCTACAAACCAGTGTGTTTGTTTGTGTCGGTCCCAAACCTGGAAAAATGGGGAGGGTTACGTCATTTTGCCAGATCAATATGCAGACAACAATACAGATTTCTATACTGGATCCACACCAGAAGAGTAGGAGAGTGGGGGTAGGAACTTTGAATTTTGGCAATATGACTGGTAAAGGGAGAGAGTTACCCGATATGATGGAGAGAAGGAAGGTTGATATATTGTGCGTGCAAGAGATGAGATGGAAGGAACTAAGGCCAGGTCTATCAGAGTCAGGGATCGATTAGATTTTATGCCTTTATTAAATTAGCACAACAGATTTACAATAAAGCTGACTAATATGTGAACATAAAACCTTCAGTGTTATTGCATTACAAATATAGTTTGGTAAATTTACACCATGCACTTGACTCATAATGTAAATAAGGAGAAAGTCATGTGCTGTCAATATCATACATTTATTGTTTTGTGATTTCAAAGCAAAAACAACTGAAAATATTTAGAGGAACACTTTGGCCTGCTAAAAACTAAATTGCTGCCACAGGGATATTTCATTGAAAAAAAATGGTGCTATTCTTGAAAAAAAATGGTTTCTTGTGACTAATTGTCTTCCGTAAACTGGGAATGTGTACATTTGGATTAAATAAGATGTGTGTTTTTCAGTAGAGTAGGGCTCCAAGACATTTCCATGAATAAACGGTTTTGTCTATGTCTGAATATTACTACAGCCCGAATAGACAATGTGGGTCCCCTTCCCATGGGCTCACCAACTGTAGGAGGGGCCAAGGAGGTCGGGTGCAGTGTGAGTTGGGTGATGGCCGAAGGTGGGGACCTTGGCGTTCTGATCCTCGGCTACAGAAGCTGGCTCTTGGGACGTGGAATGTCACCTCTCTGAAGGGGAAGGAGCCTGAGCTAGTGCGTGAAGTCAGGCTCACCTCGACACACAGCTTTGACTCTGGAACCAATCTCCTTGAGAGGGGCTGGACTCTCTACCACTCTGGAGTTGCCCCCAGTGAGAGGGGCTGAGTGGGTGTGGGCATACTTATTGCCCCCTACCTTGGCGCCTGTTCATTGGGGTTTACCCTGGACAGAATTTCTACGTGCAGCCAGGGTGTTGAGGGGGTCCAGTTTGGTGGACTCAGGATTGGGTCACTGCTTTTTGCAAATGATGTTGTCCTGTTTGCATCATCAGGCCGTGATCTTCAGCTATCTCTGAATCGGTTCGCAGCTGAGTGTGAAGCGGCTGGGATGGGAATCAGCACCTCCAAATCCGAGACCATGGTCCTCAGCTGGAAAAGGGTGGAGTGCCCTCTCAGGGTTGGGAGCGAGATCCTAACCCAAGTGGAGGAGTTCAAGTATTTCAGTGTCTTGTTCACGAGTGAGGGAAGAATAGAGCGTGAGATCAACAGGCAGATCGGTGAAGCGTCCGCAGTGATGCGGGCTCTGCATCGGTCTGTTGTGGAGAAAAAATAGCTAAGCTGTAAGGCAAAGCTCTCAATTTAGCAGTCGATCTACATTCCTACCCTCACCTATGGTCATGAGCTATGGGTAGTGACTGAAAGAACGAGATCACGAATACAAGCGGCTTTTTTGTATCAGTATACTGCTGCTGGATTATGTGAATTTCCCCTTGGGATTAATAAAGTATCTATCTATCTATCTATCTATCTATCTATCTATCTATCTATCTATCTATCTATCTATCTATCTATCTATCTATCTATCTATCTATCTATCTAAAATGTGTTTCCTCCGCAGGGTGTCTGGGCTTAACCTTAAAGATAGGGTGAGAAGCTCAGTCATCCGAGAGGGGCTCAGAGTAGAGCTGCTGCTCCTCTGCATCGAGAGGTGTCAGATAAGGTGGCTCGGGCATCTGATCAGGATGCCTCCTGGATGCCTCCCTAGCGAGGTGTTCTTGGCATGTCCAACCAGGAGGAGGCCCCGGGGAAGACCCAGGACACGCTGGAGGGACTATGTTTCCCGGCTGGCCTAGAACGCCTCAGGATTCCCCCGGAGGAGCTGGAAGAGTGGCCAGGGAGAGGGAAGTCTGGGCATCTCTGCTGTGGTGGGCTGCAGTCTGTCTCTGCCATGCTGGGCACAAGGCAGAAATAACAGTTGTGGAAGGGATCATGGGGTTCCACATGGGGACAATTAAGAATCTGCAATTAACCTAATCTGCATGTCTAGCTCCACAGATAGACTATGTTCAATGGTGGCTAGTGCACTATGAAAGAGTAATTCCATTAATACTAACCATTTCTAACCATCTTCATGCTGTTTGTTATACTGAACAAGATACTTAGAAGCTGGATGTCTCTTTAAAGGGTGGGGATGTCTGGGTCATTAGGAAGAGTGCAGGGAGTTTCAGAGATACTCTTAATCTTGGAGATGTTCCAGATTGTTAAGAATTGGTAAACCTCGGACATCTTACTGAAAATATTTTATGTCTTGGATACATTTTTTTTCTGTTCATTTGTTGTTATTCTTAAAGCTTTACTTTCAAGGAACATGGAAAGACTAAGTAATGTTTTTGTTATTTTAATGTAATTTAAAGTTTGTCACACCAACATTTTAGACTGTCAGCATTTTGTTGGTGTGTTGCTACGCTTCAGCTCTCTGTCCCATAATACAGATCTAAACCTTGAACAGTGTTAGCCATGTGCTTGTAGAGTTGGTTACCCTAGGTACCAACTCATAGCTTTATACTTCTCGATTCACTTCTTAGTCTTAGTGTTTTGGTTCTGATAATATTCTTGTAATTTTTTTAACAAATCCTGAATATTCTTGTTTTGCCTTAGCTTATGTTTTAGCCCACTGGATTTTGTTTTTGATAACAAATCTTTGATATACTAGAAAACTACTTTTTTCAGTTTCTCAAACAAATTTTGTTCACAATCTACCGTGTGCCAACGCACTAACTGAAGAGGATAGCTGGAATTTAAAAAGCAGGTGGAGCAACTGTGTGGTGCAGTCAAGCTAAGCCACTTTGAGCATTTGCAACTGCATTACATCAGAGGCTGGGACATAAAAGGTTGTTCTATCAATCAATGGGATAGCTTGGAGTCTGGACGATTGCTGGACAAAAGTTCAACTGGCAGGAGGAAGAGAAGCCAGGTGTGTCAGAGAAATATATGGGAGGTGTTGGGAAGGATTGGGTTGGGTTTAGTGCAGTAATGGAAGTTGAATAAGCCTCCAGGAGCACAGAATTTGTTTTTTCCTTTGTTTTTGTATTTTTTGTTACACCTTCTGTTATATATTCTCATCATGTATTTATTTTTGTTTAAATAAATCTCTTTTTTGAATATACAGTGGTACCTTGAGATATGAGTGCCCCAGCGTACGAGTTTTTTGAGATACGAGCCGTCACTAGGTTGATTTTTTTGCCTTGAGTTACGAGCCAAAATTCGAAATTCAAGCTATCAAAGAGCTTGTCGCCGCTCAGCAAACTGACGACGGGGGAGTTGACGGAACTACAGACGTGGCAACATACGGAGGTTCTGCAGGAGATCGGTATCATGGAGGAGGTCTCTTAAAGTGAGATAAAGGAAGTGTTTGCAATGTGGGAAAAAGTTTTGAACTTTAAAGAAAAGAAACACCCTTAAAAAGTTATAACTGGTCATGCAGTGGTGCTATTTAATGACACTTGCCTAACGCTTGACTTTATTGAAAAGAAACTCTGAAAAAGTTGCAACTGATCATGCAGCGGTGCTATTTAATGGCACTTGCCTAAAATTTGACTTTATTGAAAAGAAACCCTGAAAAAGTTGCAACTGGTCGTGCAGGACTAAACAAAACTCCTTGGACAGGTTTCCATTGAAACGCATTGAGAATGAAAGTGACGAAAGCGTGGCAAAAAAGAAAAAAACTAGTGAAGAAAATTAAGTTAAGCAAAAGTGAAGTGAAAGAAAAAAAATTACAATACGCTAATTGGCTTCGCCAACATCTGTTTATTTCTTTAGATTCTCTTTTATGTATTTGGTTTTATTTTGTTTGTATACAATATTTGTTCATTATGAATACATTTTTCTTATGTTGAAAACATTTAACAAAAAATTGGTGTGTTTTTTTGGGGGCTGGCATGAATTAATCTCATTTCAATTAAAACTGGGGAAAACTGATTTGAGATACGAGCATTTTGACTTACGAGCTCGGTCACGGAACAAACTAAACTCGTTTCTCAAGGTACCACTGTATAACGTATATTTTACTCGATACATACAATTCTTTCTGAACTTTTTAATACTTTAATATATGTCTTGCTCAATCTTTAGCTTGCTTGATGTTCATAAAAAGCAGTGCCTACAGCAAATGTTAATATCCCATACTTTGTTCACATTTTGTAATGTTGTAGCCTATGCTAAAATCATTCAAATTAATTTTTCCCCACATTAAACAACATTCAATGCCAATGTTCCTTTTTTTTACCTTTAAGCGGATGTGAATAATACATGAACTGGTACATACAGTTATGACCGATTTATTCAAACAATGGGTGGTTAATTGCACCATCACTCTAATGACAAGTGGTAATCAAACTAATGACAAGTGGGGAAGGGGGTCACGCATGAAGCTTCAAGCAGCGTAAATCATGAGAGTGCAGCTCCCATGTGAAGTTCTGAGTGCTGCGAATCACAAACACATGAATGACAAGTTCCCCCTTGAAGCTTCCACTGCTGCAAACCACAATCACACTAGCATTACCAATTGTGGAGGAGGACGCATGACACAATAACAGTTTAAAGGCAGTTCAATAGGGTTGTGCAGCACTCTGTGAAAACTGGTGTGAACGTGCACCTGAGCAGCTTAGAGGTAATATAGCTCAATACACTAGAATGACAAAACACAGAATTTTAGGGTTTTTTGCAAATATATTGAAAATTAAAAACTGAAATATCACAATTACACAAGTATTCAGACTCTTCACTATATCACATTAAATTTGGTAAAGGTGCATCCAATTGTATTGAGATGTTTCTGTGCTGTGTTTGGAGTCCACCTGTGGTTATTTTAGTTGATTGCACATGATTAGGAAAGGCAAGCACCTGTCTATACAAGCTGACAGCTGATAATGTGTATCAGTGGTTGAAGAAATTGCCTGCAGTGATTAAAGACAGGATTATATTGAGGCACAGATCTGAGGAAGGCTACAAAAAATATGCGGGATTGAAAGTTCTCAAGAATGCACTATCCTCCATAATTCTTAAAAGGAGTAACTTTGGAATAACCTCAACTCTAAGCAAAATAAGCAATCAGTGAAGAAGGGAGCTGGTAAGTGAAGTGACCAAAAACCCAATGGTTTCCCCACGATGGGAAAAACTCCTAGAACAGCAATCACCACAGCAACACACTCAAATTATCTGGGATTAATGGCAAAGTGAACAGTTGAAACTCATGAAAGCCCTCTTGGTGTTTGTAAAAAATAAACCTAAAGGGCTTGTAGACTATGAGAAATAAGATTCTCTTCTTTGAATAAACCAAGGTTAAATTGTTTAGTATCAATTCAAAGCATCAAGTCTGGAGGGAGCCATGCACTGCTCATAACTTGTGCAATACCATTCCAATGGTGAAGCCTGGTGGTGGCAGAACCCCGTGGGTTCAGGGAAATCTGAATAGAGATATCCTCAATGAAAACCAACTCCTGAGTGCTGTGGACCTCAGACTGGGCCGAAGGTTCACCTTTCTAACTGGACAATGTACTTACTGTAAATGCACAATATTATTATCATTATTTCTAGATACTTTAATGTAAAAATTAAAGTACTCAGTTGTTTTTTTTAACAAGGCACTTTCAATTAAAAATAACATACATGCAAGTATGAAGGTGAATTGTTTTATGTAAAAAGTAATATAAAAAAATGTTGCTTGAAATGTTTAGTTTACTTTTGTGTGGGTGCAGCGCCCTCTGCTGTTCTAGAACTATGAAGTTTAAAATACAATAGTGACATTCTATACTGCTAAACATCAAATAACAATAAACCATCATGAAAAAATGATGGCACCTTGAAATCACATATGGTCTATTTTTGCCAGCTATTGATTAATTCATGAAAACTCATCAAAATGAAATTAATATTTCTGATATTTGTTTATTTTTCAAACCTGCTGATTTGTAGTGGATTTACAAGTGGTGCAGAGCCTTTGTGGCAATGTTTGGGTACTAAGCAAGCCCCAAACCTGGACTGACTGACAATCCATTACAGGGCATGCTTATTAAATATACCAACATTTAATCACAATTACTGTTAAACATAAATGCTTTAAAAAAAGGATTAGTTAGTATACCCGCAGAACCCACAAAATAACCATTTTAAGTTCTAAATTTCACAGGGTTTTTTTTACTGTCATTTAAAATACTTTAAGACATCACCAGTTGTGGCTGACATATTCGACAATATTTAAGACTTGAAAAATCACATCACTGGAGCAACTGACATCTTTTTACACTTATTTAACTCTGCTGAAATCTGGATCTCCTTCTCCACTGATGCAGAAACACTCCTTAATCTGTTCTCAATTGCATTACTATAATTCACCATTCATTTCTATTCCAAATTGTGGCATCAACCTGTAACAACTTACAAAATCTGCTAGTAAAGTTCTGGCAAAAACTAAATATAATTAATTCCATAAAACTGATTTGAATTACTGCTTGATATCGTGTAACAAAAAGGTTGAAAGGGCAATGAAGGATCTTTATAAAGTAAAAAGATCTATTTTCAGAGAAAGCTGTTTTAAGCTGTAAAACTTTGAAGAGCACAAAAGGCAAAGCCCAAAAAGACAAACAAGTTCCAATCAAAAATTCAGAATATGAAATCAGAAACAGACCATTAGGTCAAAAATCCAGCAATATACAAAGCACAAGAAAAATCACAAATCCAAGTAACTGACCACACTATGAGCACATTAGATAAACCCCAAGAGACTGTGGGTTGTCCCCACCTTTATAAAACTGAGGGCAGTTCCTTGACAGTGATGGGCAGATGATCACGCCTCTTGGGAGACCACCCACAGAACACATGGCACATACCAAAAGATGCTTAGTAAACAACTAATAATGCTAACATAAAAAATGAACAAATGACAATGCAAGTTGTGGGCTATTAATGAAATAGGAAACTAATAAAGTATACATAGAAAGCAAATTGACATGTGTAAGACTGTAAATGAAATGATAAAAGCATTTTGAAATACGTTCCCACGTCTTTTCGGTCCTGAGGTGACCCCTCAAAACATGATTGTGAGCAATTTTTAAAACCTTCTCCCTGTGCTGACTTTGTGCTACCAGTTGCTCAATATGTGCATCGCCCATACAATCAGAAATCACCCCATACAGAAAATCATCCTTAAGTAAAAAATATGGTGTTTTAAAATTCGGGTCCTCTCTCTCCAGATATAAAGAGTCATTTGCAACGTGGACTCATCTGAATACAAAATCCAATTTGATATTGGCTATTGTAGGCGAGCAAACTTAGCCTGGATGGTAGTCTCTGCTTCCTCCACGTTTGATGCGAATCACACTCACATCTCACTGCTATTTCGTTTTCGTCCAGGTCTGTATTGAGTATCCAGTCTGTGGAGGCTGTTGGTGCGTGCAACGATGTGTAAAAGTTTGCCAGCTGTCCCGGGTCTTCACTTGAGGATTTGTTCCCCAGCTCACTGGACAACTCCGGTTCAATTTCAAACCCGTTTCCTTGACGTTGTTTGCGGTGAGCCCCTCTCTATCCACTATGGGGTTAGGCGCTCTGCAAGTGGCCAAGACATGTGGGAAAAGGGCATTCCTTTTTCCTATTAGGAGTGGCCAGGATGACATGTTTGATATGGCAGTTCAAACCTTAAAGTTCTTCCCTTTAAATTTCAGAGAGAGTAATATAGTCTCATATGTTTTAATGTCCCCATGGATGCAGCAGATGTTTACTTTGTCTGTGATCTTATAAGGGGTCTGCCAGAGCAAGTCATGGCAGACTATGCAGAGCTTGCTATCAGAGTTCAACAGTGCCAAGAATTCCCGTCTCGTCAACGTAATAGAGACCTTAAAATTGTCCTCTTTTAATATCTTGGGCCAGACCAATAGCCATTGTTTGCACAGGTTGGAGGTGACACTCCCAAGCCAGATGTCCCAGTTGATCACAGCGAAAGCAGCTGTGTTTAGTCCGCAATATGGTATAGTATAGAAAGCATACCAAAACATTTCATATGCAATAACTATGATACCCTTAGATAACTTCATTATTGACTCACATGCCCTACCTGGATAATGTTAAGATTACAGGTAATTAGCCATGGCCAGTACAGACGTTCTCTTTCTTCCATTTATGGGCTTCCTCTCATCACTTCCTTTTTCTCAGACTTTTAAGCTGGTTTGTTTGATGCCCAAAGCTAAGCTTTAATTAAAAAGAAATATGGCATACCCTGTATGCCTTTATTTAATCATTTGCTTGACATGCTTGGCTTGCCTTAATTTCAGCGCTAAAGTTAATTTCTAATATATTCTTCTATATTTATTTATGCTAGTGCCTGAATATACTAATTTTACTTTCATGCATTACATTATCCTGACCTCATTTGTAGCAACACCCTTCGCTGTTTTTCTGCTGATTCACCATTCTAGCTGGCCTTTTGCATGCCCACCAAGGCCATTTTTCACTGATATCGTTTCTTAGCTTCCTAACTTGCTGAACACAGGTACACAAACCCCTCCTTCTCCTGTCCTCGGCAGTTTCTGTGCGTCATCCTTTTCCAACCCTGTCCTTCCTTTCTCACAGTAGCAATTCTGCTTCAAGCTTAAAAAATAATGCAATATGACTGATTTTTTATTTAACAATTTGCTTGGCATATCTTATTTGCTTGACATTCTATTTTATGCTAAATCTAATGTTTCATAAGCTGTTAATTACTTGTATGGCTATTTATGCTAATATGCTAATAAATAATTTTTTTCTCTTCCATATTATCCGATAAGAGTGACAGCTGAGGAAGAGCAACTATAGCCACACTTGTAACAAAGCACAGGTCTTCTTTAAAATTGCTGGATTACTATGGAAATTTTATTCTGAATGTGTCTACTCTAATGACAATATTATTACTCAAAGATTTAAAGTTGGTTGCGGCTGAAGTATTTCAAACAGCCTTTGAAAATACTAAAAATTAACTACAGTCTAGCCACACACTAGTGCATTTTGATCCAGAGTTGCCACTGATTTTGGTCTGTGATGTATCCCCTTTTGGAGGAGTACTGTCAGGAGGAAAATCACATTGCTAACTGGTCATAAGCTATTGTCTAAAGTCCTGTGTCTTTATGCAAGGATGAATCTTATTATCAGCTACTTATACAGTACATATGAGATCCAACATAGGAAGTAAGAACAATAAACACAGTAATTCTGATAGCTTATATGGGTTCTTTATAAAAATTGTGGTGATATAAAATCAAAGTGTGTTTAAAGAGTGTGAAACAAGACAAAAACAAGATAAAGATTTGGGGCACCTTGGAGGCTAACCCTGTATAATTGGTTGGAACAAGGCCAATAATCATGAAAACACAAGGTCTTATGCAGACAGCAGTTGAGTCATGACTAATTTAAAAGTGGCAGCAGCACCTCTTAAGAAGATGCCAGACCAGAAGGGGAAGAGCCAAGGGAGCGTGACCCAGAAGTGATCTCTCTGGGACTGCTGGTCATCTGATCTGAAAAACAGAAAGAAAGAGAAGCATTAGGCAACAGTGCCAACCCTCAACTCAGTGTGGAATTACAATCAAACAAGCATTTAAGATGTGACATCCCTCCACTCCCCCACTTTGCTCAGACCTATTGGGTCAGGCAGACCAAACCGAGAGATCATATACCTGAGAAAGAGTATCTGCGTTGGCATGGAGGAAACACAGGCGATGTTGGATCCCACATATTCAACTCTTTGTGGAGGGCTATCCACTATAATTATGCATGATAGATCACAAGTGTGAATTCATACCCAAGTAGATACTACTGCAGCTGTTGAATGGCCCGTGTAATCACCAAAGCTTCCTGTTCCACTGCCACATACCTGGTCTCCTGGTCCAACAGTTTCCTGCTCAGGTACATTATTGGGTGTTTAGCACTATCGATGCTTTGGCTCAACACTGTACCAAGATCTGTGTCTGAAGCGATGGTCTGGAGGATAAAAGGGGAAGAAAAGTTAAGAGTCACTAGTATGGGTGCTGACATGACAGCCTGCTTAAGGTTACAAAATGCAGCATCTAAACTTAAATCCCATGTCACTTTATTGGGAGTCTGCTTCTTTGTTAGGTTATTCAAGTGCACTGCTCCTTCAGAGAAGCGGGGCACAAACTATCTATATATACAGTATAATTCACTAAGGCAAGACAACCATGGAAAGCACGCCGGAAGGGGCGTGGATTCACTAAGCCGCCGACAAGTGAGACACCTATGGCGCACGCAGGAAGGAGCCACGCCCACCAACTCCAAGCCCATTGGATGACGACGACTCGCAGGGCCACGCCCACCAACTCGGACGCGACGACACAGAAAAAATGGCGTCATTTATATTCGCCTGTCGTAGAGGCCACATGCAGTGCAGGTCAGGTTAATGTCATGTGCATGTCATGCACCTCCGAGCTACATTGACTGTTCATAGAGGCATGGTTCTCGCGGAGGTGAATCGCCATATGCAGCGTGTGAAACGGTTTGCGAGGGGTATCCCATGGGATCCTTAAAAAAATCCTTTACAACTAAGGTTAAAGCACAATGAAGTAAGCAGTCTTTAAAAACCGACTTTTCGGTTATGACGCACGACCGCGTGCACCAAAGCAAACTGTTTTACACGCTACATACAGCTATTCGCATCCGCGACAAACATGCGTCTTCTTAGATGCTCCTGCAGGAACACGGAAGACGTTTTCCTGCCCACCAACACTCCTTTTTCACCGGCCGGCATCTACCCTCGCTCTCTAGGCATTCACACTGCCTGCCCATTTGCCCGGACGCAAAAACTCACCGACCACCCAGTTAGTCCCTTTCGTCTGTGGTAAGAGTCCACATGCACGTCTGAGCCACGCGGCGTTTGTTATGCCGCGGGTTCACTATTGTGTTGTATTCTGCTCTCTCCATCTTTTCATTCACTTACTGTTGTATTCTCACGCCAACCCGTTTTAGACATTCGTGTCTTTCCAGAACTGTTTAGCATTCAATAAATAATTATCCACGAGATTGACCGTGTGTCTACCCAGCGCAGAGAGGCGTGGGTAAGCCGTTGAACTCCATTCGGGCTGCAAGCCGTGGAATTCCCACTAAGTGTGACTCATACGCTCCCACTCATTACGTCCCTACCCTTTGTGCACACACCCCTCTTACCGTGGTCGGGTATCTTGGTGGATTATATATAGAAAAGCAGCCAAAACTAACATGCGTCTTCTTAGATGCTCCTACACTTTGTTCACCCCCACTACTACCGTGGTCGGGTGTCTTGGTGGATTATATATACAAAGGCAGCCAAAACCGCACAGAGCAACAGAGCAATGAAAAGTCTAGAGTTCCATCTTTTCATTCACTTTCTGTTGTATCCTCAAACCCTCCCTTTTTAGACAACTGTATCTTTCCAGAAGTGTTCAACCATCAATAAATAATTATGCAACGTTTGTTATGCCGCAGGTTCACTATTGTGTTGTATTTTGCTCTCTCCAGAGTTCCATCTTTTCATTCGCTTACATTCGAATACTGTTGCATTCTCACACCAACCCGTTTTAGACAACCGCGTCTTTCCAGAAGTGTTTAGCATTCAATAAATAATTATGCATGACATTGAGCGTGTGTCTACCCAGCGTGGCCCTACTATTCGGGCTGCAAACTGTGGAATTCCCACTAAGTACGACTCATACACTCCCACTGCTTACGTCCCAACCAGTGCATACTGAACGAGAAATCAGCAGACTAGCATGACGGACGGAGCTGAATGGATGTCCTTCTCCTCTCCTCCCGTTCCAACCTCCACGCCGTGCACCCCCATCCCTCCGTCTGGCAGGAGGAGGCGCGAGGACGGTCCACCAGTTTTCAGTCACGGATGATTGTGTGTTGGTTCGTTCCGTGCATTTTTACAATGTTGCTTTTCTTGCTGATTTATTACATTACCGATTTTTCAAATGTTACTTTTCTCCCTGTGTTTAAAAATCATTAAAAAACCGTCCTGATTATGCGGCGTATGGTACGACACGGGTTGGCTAGTTGAAAATATCCCACTAACCACAAGAAAGTTTGAACCTGCTTTTTGGTTTGCATCCAGGGCCAAAGCAATATAGAAGTGACTTTAGAGCGCTGTGGTCAAACAGTCCCTATCCCCACTATGTAACATAAGTATTTGGCCTTCATTACTCCAAAACAACATTTTTTCAGATTTATCCACAGTCCGGCTTTGCGAAGTGCAAGAAGGACTGCTTGAAAATGCTGTATGTGTTCCTTCCACATGCCGGCATAGATGACCATGCCATCCAGGTAGGCCGCACTGTAGGAATTGTGAGGCTGTAGCACTTTACCCACCAAACATTGAAAAGTGCCTGGTGCCCCATGCAATCCAAATTGTATTACCAGTGCCCATTAGGGGTGCTAAACACTAAATCAATAATTGTGCTTTCCTGAGTCACTCGAGGAGCTCATTCACTTGTGACAATGAGTAGTCATCATGTCGGGAGAATTCATTAAGCTGACGGAAATCATTGCAAAATAATACAGTACAATTTATTTTTGTATATCCCAAATTCACACAAGAAGTGCTGCAATTGGCTTTAACAGGCCCTGCCTTTTGACGGCACCCTAGCCTTGACTCTCTAAGAAGACAAGGAAAAATTCCCAAAAACCCTTGTAGGGAAAAAAAACAAATGGAATAAACTTTGGGAAAGGCAGTTCAAAGAGAGACCCATTTCCAGGTAAGGCTGGGCGTGCAATGGGTGTCAAAAAATGGGAGTAAATACAATACAATACACAGAAAAGAGCACAAGTACAATATAATAGTGCAATAGTAATATTAAAAGTACAGAGCAGAATTCAACAGTAGATGATATCACATAATAGGATTCTGATTTGTTCAGAGTCCTGGAACTGCCCTCCCCTTATTGGCCATTCCTCAGCTGAGTCAGCGCTGGGCCAGCCAATCTGATGAAAGGACCCCTCTACCAAACGATTCCTGCAATCCTCCATCATAGATGATTATTCCCTAGGTTGGCAAAACAACCTGGCAGTAGGGCAGTGACACCAAGTGTCACATTTGAGTACTGAGAAGAGAAAAAGAATATGTGAGGTTTGGTAACAAATTATAACTATTATATTACTTATGTTTTAGTGCTAATGACTACAACAGAGATGCAGTATGTACAGTTAATCAGCAGCTCTAGTCAGGATATTGTAAAATGAAGTAGCAAGTCTTTAGCTGGGATTTGAAAGCTGAGACCGAAGGAGCATCTCTTATAGTAGCAGGCAGACCATTCCACAATTTAGGGGCCCTGTAAGTAAAAGCACAATCTCCCTCTGTAATGCCCTGCGAGGAAAGAAAACATGCCAGACAACATTTTCTCAATGCAGGCAAACACTACTGACTTTATTATTGAATGCGCTAAAACTATATATATAACTTGTTTCTCCACTCATTACCCCACCTCCTCCCACTCTGCAGTGCGCGTGAATTGTGTCTTTATAGAGGTGCAGTGTTTCCAGCCGCTACAGTACATAGGCCCTATCAGAATTCAAATGTACGGGCTACGCTAATTTTCTTGGGGCACGCACTATGGCCTTTCCGAGTGCGGGTAGGCAGGATTTTGACTGGACCTGGAGAACTAACATCTGCATGCCCATCTATAGAGACTTAAACTGAATCAGAAATTGCCGAATTGTCTAAACAAACCGAGTCAATCCAATTTTCAGTTTGCCTAATAGCTATCAGGTTCCTAACATATTTATCCAATT
Source organism: Polypterus senegalus (assembly GCF_016835505.1). Classification (NCBI taxonomy): domain Eukaryota; kingdom Metazoa; phylum Chordata; class Cladistia; order Polypteriformes; family Polypteridae; genus Polypterus; species Polypterus senegalus. Next base: position 97,019,348 of record NC_053160.1, read on the forward strand.
CGTATATTTTCCTGACCAACTGTAAAATAATTAAGCAGTTTTGGCAGGTGAAGCTGTCTGTATTGTCGGCCGGAAAACCTGAATTGTACATGCTGCAGGACATACAACATATAAACGTGCCCTCGATGGGCAGAGAACAGATGGAACTTACGTTTAGCACTGAGTTTGTCTTTCTCCTTTTCTGTAGTAGCTTCGGGGATTTTCCATGTTCCATGTTCAGCTTTCACAACCTGCTGGGAAACTGTCTTTGATATCTCACTGTTGGTTAATTTCCATCATTGGATGTCAGCTTTACTCCGGTTGCACTATCCTGAGCGTTTTATTAGTTTTTTCCTTTTTTTTTTCCCTTCCTGGTGTTTGTAAAAATATGTGCTTCCTCTCACAGCTGCTCCACAGTGTTTTCACTAACCTCCTTAAGAACTCGAGGGTATATATGATGATTTGTTTGATTTTAATGTTGAGGATAGGGGCAAGTAAAGATGCATTAACATGCTTTGTTGGCCCTTTCGCAGTTCACATTCACCGTCATCAACTTCTAAACCAAACCTTTTTTTTCTTGTTGTTTTGACTAAACTGTCCGTTGCTGTAGGTTAACTGAAAAAATGCATCAAGCTAAAGGCTGATAATCTTTTGTGTTAATGGTTTTTTGGGGTCTGTAGGGATCATTTTGTTGAATGTGTATTTTGTGATATTTGTCATCAACTGTATTTTATTAACAACAGTTGAAAATTTAATTAGCTTTCTTGTTTTTTTTTATCAAGGGGTTTCTTGTAGTCGGGTGGAAAGTACAGGTTATGTTGAGAGTGTTGTCCTTTTCTGATCCTTTTACCTCAGTCTTGGTAGGTAGAGACGTGTAACAGGTCACCCTTCATAAACAGTAGGTTACACACAGATTGGCTTCTTGTACTAAAAAAATTTTATCTAAAAATTATTAAAACTTATCACACCCTGGCAATAACAAAAACCCTACAATTGCTGGACCTCAGTTACAATAAAGAGCCACAACATCTGACCTGCTCAACCTTTGAGATGATGTAACATTATATGATTTCTAGGTGTGGGTTTGTCGAATTTGTTGGCCGTAGTCACTGATCTTGTTGTCGAAATAAAGAAGTACTCCTTTATCTGACAGTATGCTACCTGGCAGGGCAGGCATTCTAGGAAGGTTAATAGCTGGGGTGAGTTCAGACGCAGTTTCTGCCCTTTTCTCTTTTGTTCATTCTGTTGTGGTATGTAAAATACAGACAAGCTTCTCTTTTGTTTGTGTGTTCCAAAGGCCACACATTCTTTATTCCTTGTTGCTGCCTTCTATGCAGTGTGCTTCAGGATGAGAATTCATCATTGGTCAGCTCTCATACACAGAGAGACAGCCCTTACAACTAAAGGCAAAATCAAACCTGTCTAATTTAATTGGAGCAAGTCACAGTCTAGTTGGAATGAGTCACTGGGCATGTCACATTCATGGGAGCACACCACAGACTGCTTCTGACTCACTACGATGATATAAATAAAGTCTATAACTGTGGAAAAGTTGTCTAATATGACATAGCTTTAAGACTTTTGAATTGCCGCACTCCATATCCTTCCACTCTCTGACAACATTTGGAGAGGATAATGGGTCTAAGCATCAAGAACATCTCAGCTAACTGCTATGATCATATCTGACTTTCTGATGGAGTTTCCTAACATTGACTATATGTGGAAAGATTCTTTAATTCAGTACAAGCCAAGTATAAAATAATTTCTGTGGTGATTAGTTTTTGTTGTTGCCATTTTTCTTTTGAGATAGGACTTTAAGTAGAATAACCTTTACTGCAAATTTCCCAGCACTGAATCTGATCTATTCATTGAGCTATCACTCCCTGCTGGATAAACAGTGCTTTACCAAACAACACTTTATAAGTTTACAAATACAATAGTGGTTGACAGTGATAGGGAGTTTACAACTCCCATATATACAGTATTAAAATAATAAACCTTGAATATTAAAATGGAACACTGCATAAAAACAACAACAGGAGCAAACAGACAAATACTTATACATACAAATTCCAGACTTATTGAGTTTTGCACTTTGGAGCATCACTTGCTTTCTGTGGACCAGATGACCACCAGCTTTGTTCATTTTTATTGGCCTCAAGCACTGGATTTTCATCTGTAGGCAGTGAATAAAGGACAAAGTTACTTTAGTGTGGGCCCAAAAAAAGGTACATACAAGCTGAGTATTCATATGAAATGGGAAAAAAAAGATAAAATGTTATTTCAAGGCTGAAAATATAAAGCAGTGCTTCAGCAGTACAGCGTTCTTCAGGTGTGGAAAGGAAAAACAGTTTACATATATAGGAGGGAAAGGAGCGAAAAACAACAGGGGACACAAAAACAAAATCCATGAAAAGCAGCCATTAGAGACGTTGAAGAAAGAAATATGACAATTCAATAAGCAATATTTGACAGCAAAAAGTCCAAAAAACAAAAGCATCAGGAACCAATGTGCCAGTATGTATATTGGAAGTCTACACAACCTTACTGAAATTTCAATCTTAGGTCATGTAAAGGCAGATCATATCAGATGAATCAGAGTTTGCTTTGCAGTGAGCTAAGTGAAATCGTGAAAATGTTTAGAAACCAAGGTTATTATTGTTTTGTCTTTTTATATTAGTTTTTACTGCTATATTTTTTCTGACCTACTGGGAAAGTTAGTTTAGTTTTAGTTTTCCTTCGCACATTTTTTCTTTTAATTTACTTTTTGTTTCACAAAGACATTTCCCTTTTACTTTTTCAGCTTCAGTTTTAGTAATTATAGTATGGTTAAAGAGTTACTATGTACTCTAGTTTTGTGTCACAATCAAACAAAACTGTTCACCTTAGCGGGTTTGGATATAAAATGAGTTTAATGTTTGTGGAAGATTACTACACTATGTGATTTACTATCTTGCTTTGCTGTTTGTTAAAAACAAGCATAATCAAAAGCAGATACATAATATTAACAATCTTATAATTTTTTAAATATTTTCTATTAGATTTCTGCTGAACAAATGTGTGCTGACTGTTGACACTTTTCATGTTTTCTTTTTCTTGCCCAGAATGGGCCAATTTGTAATGAAATTAGGTGAATTTTAAGGTTTGAGGGTGTATCGCTCTTAGAACCGGCACGATTATAATATGCGCTGCCCTCCTAGAGCGGCAGCAAAGGAATAAAAAATAATCCGGGGCGTGAGCGACCAACACTACCTTCCTACTACACCACCCCGAGTACACAGACACATTACTGAATGCAGGGCTAAGTAAAAAATGATTCTTGGAAGAAGATACATACTCTTACTGTAACAAAAAACCCTATATACATAATATCACACTGCAATGCTTCCAACTCAACACAAATCACGGCACAAAACACTTAAACACATACGCTACTCATACATAAATTTGACAAAGAGTAAAAAAAAAATAATGTATTCGTAGTCCTTTAAATGTTCTTTGTACAGAATGACTATCTCAGTCTACGGTGGGGAATGAGGCATCAAACCATACCTCCTGAAAAGTACAGATCAACCGTCCCTTGTGCTGGTCTGTTAGGTCCTCTCTCAAATACCTTCACCAGAGAGGAAAAATAATTTGTCCTGAAATGAACCCAGGTTCGCCATGTGGTGTCAATTTCTTTCGCTCTTGCCTTTTCCTTTGATGGCATCCATTTCTCTCTTGGCTCTGCGCTTCTCCTCTCCTTTTTCTCACCACCCATTTACATTCATTTACATGTTGGCTTCCCCATACAGTCTGTTGGGCCCTCCAAGCCAGGTGCTCCCCCCTCTATGTATAATTGGCCAGCCTTACAAATTAAGCCATTCCACTAATAACAGGAATGGGGAAAGGTACAAACTCACAGTGACACACACATATTCCAGACAATTGTTACCAGGGTTTTTTACTACAGCACACAACATATTCTGCTCCAAGACAATATGTTTCGATTAATGCCTTAGATATTGCATTCAAAATCTCCCATACTGGACTTTGTTATTTTCTACCTGCCATTCTGATCTCTGATTCAATATCAGACACATACAATTTATAGAACAAAATGCAGAAGATAGAAAGATATGGAAAAAGATGATCCGCTATAGCAAGTCCTAACAGAAGCAGCTGAAAAAAGAAGATTTGGTAACACTTTACATTGTGTCCATAATTACACTGTAACTACTATGTAATTACCTGTATAAGTACAGTGTAATATAAAGTAACGCTATAGTTACATTGTTATTCCAGTTTATATAATTACAATGTAACAATTTATCACTGATCCTAAAACAACTGTACTTACATAGTTACATTGTATCTGTACATTCAAAATATAATAAAAACATCAGGGTATGTAACAACTATGTAACAGATGTTCCATGGTCTGGGCAATTGTAATGGAGAATTGCAGTGATATGTAACTGCATAGGTTTTCGATGATATTTCAAGATCTTTTTTAAATGATGAAAACACTTTTGCAAAATGGTTAACACTTTTGCCTCATGGTTCCATTATCCTGAGATGGAATTCTGTCTGGAGATATGTGTGTAATATGTGTATGTTCTACCCATGTCTCCCTATGTCTTCTTCATGGGTTTTACTGCCATATCCCAGGGACATGAAGGCTAGGTTACGTGGCCATATGTGTGAGAGCGTGAGTGCTGCTACGTTTGTCAGTGGGCCTTGCAATGAGAAGGTTCCCCATCCTAGGCTGTTTCCTGCCTTGTGCCTGGAGATGCTTGGAATGGCTCTGCGACCCTGTGTACCTTGATTGAATGATGCAAGTTTGGCAGTATTATGTTAGGGATGGGTATAATAATAGCCGAAAAAATTCAAAAAACGCCTTCAAAAAAGGCTGTAACACAACTACAAGAATGTGACAAATGCTTGTTTAAGCAAAACATGTCAAAGAGGTGCCCCTCTAGATTTTGCATTTTTCAGCAATAAGCTCATCTTTTGGAAGTGATTGTCCAATCAGGATCAGTACCCATAATATAATTGCTCCCACCCAGTCTTTTGCCAGTATTGCAGTGGAAAGGTATATTAAGGTCCATAAGAAATCACCAGCCATCTGATTTATGAATTTGTTACTTCTTATGATACCATTAACAAAGCACACAATCCAAAAGGGCCAGAAACTTACATACCATTGGAGTGGCCATCATTTCTCATGGACTTCTCAGAAACCTCACCAATTTAAGTAACAGTTACTAATCTAATGGCATTTTATAGCAGTGGTCAGAATGAACTACACACTGTAGTGGAATGAGTGGTGGAGTATGGAGTAATAACTTGTAGTTAAACTGTACTTAAACAGGTAATTACAGTGTAATTATGGAGACAATGTATCAAAAATCAGAATATAGATTCTGCTTTGTTCTGACAGGTGTGATCATGGGGCTTAGGAAGAACAGGACTCTTAGGCTCGAATCAGTATGCAGACCCCACCTAGCTGTATTGAGGGAAACAAAGGAAAAAAAACATATAGTGTCAATGTTAAAGGCAGTGAGACTTGAATAGTCCATGTATAAGAACAGTAAACCCATACTGAGCAGAGCAAGAGTAGGTAATAGGTGTATGGACAGGCACAAAATGACAGACAGCATCTGAGACTAGGAACAATACAGTGGGATGCAAAATTTTGGACAACCTTGTTAATAGTCATTATTTTCCTGTATAAATCGTTGGTTGTTACGATAAAAAATGTCAGTTAAATATATCATGTAGGAGACACACACAGTGATATTTGAGAAGTGGAATTAAGTTTATTGGATTTACAGAAAGTGTGCAATAATTGTTCAAACAAAATCAGGCAGGTGCATAAAGATATAGAATAAACTAAATAAATATAGAATAAATACAAAAACATATTTGTATATTTAGTTTTTCACCAGTTAGCAGACTCTCTTTACCTACCTACCTGTAGTTCAGTAGAGACATTGCCAACTCAGGAATTTTACAAGGTTTGTATTGCTTCATTGTTTAATGATTTTTAAAGCAAAAGTGATTGGTCAGTAGCAATCTGCTGATCTTGTATGATGACCTGGTCCGTCTCTTGATCAGTGCAGTTTTATTTTCAAAAAGGATTTCTCCTGTGCGAAGTGGCAGGTGAATTATTGTCAACAAAATGTAGGCACCTGAGAAATAAATTGAAATGTTACTCACTTGTGATTTTTCTGTCAATACGGTAAAGATTTTGTTGACCAGCACATTCCGATTTAATGTGTTTGAATTAAATCTTGATATACAACAAGCACAAAGAAAGGCCAGTCTTTACTGTCCGGAAATGACCCTCTATCGGCCGCAGCCAGGTGTTACGTGGGCAAACCCTTGGCATGGTCCAGCCTCTCCGGTCCCCAACAATGAGGATCTTACGAGCCGAATCACCCTTGGGTGAACGCGGCAAATGGCCGTAGTGCTGTAACTGACACTCCCTCACAGTGCAGGTAATGTACTTTATTCGGGACTTCATGAGCAATCACTCATTCGACACAAAGTCAAACCAACGGTACCCAAGGATTTTCCAGAGAGACACAATACCAAAGGAGTCCAGTCTTCATCTCAGCAACCATATAGCAAGACAGGAAGCACCAGGACTCTAAAGACTTGGACCTTCGTCTTTTTGCATAGATATCGGGAGTGCCACACACCCCTTTCCAGCGACCTCATGACCCCCCGATGCTCTCCCAATCAGTCTACTGACTTCATAGGAAGAGTCACCAGAAACATGAATGTCACTGCCAAGGTAAACAAACCTCTCAACAAGGTCGACACTCTCTCCGCAAACAGACACACTGCTGATTGGCTGTGCCCAAGAGGTCATTAAAGGCCTGGATCTTGGTTTTTATCCAAGACACCCGCAAATCCAGACACTCAGACTCCTCGCTCAGTCTCTCGAATGCCCTGATCAGAGCCTCCATTGACTCCACAAATATCACAGCATTGTAAGCAAAGTCAAGATCCGTGAATCTTTCTTCACCAACAAATGCCCCACAGCCACTGGACCCCACGACCTTGCCCAACACCAAGTCCATACCAGCATTGGACAAAGTAGGAGCAAGAACACACCCCTGGCGAACCCCAGATTCAACTGAGAACACAGAGGGATTCAACTGAGAACACAGAGGTTCTGCCTCCACTCTGCACAGCACTCACAGTACCAGTGTACAGGCCAGTCATGACATCCACCAACATGGAGCGGATCCAGTGAACCCTCAGGATGTCCCACAGGGCAGCTTGATCAACTGAGTCAAACGCTTTACAAAAATTAACAAATGCTGCAAAGAAACTCTACTGATATTCACGTTTGCAATCCATGAAAACCCTCAGTGCCAGGATGCAGCCGATGGTAGATTTCTTAGGCGTAAAACCAGACTGTTCCAGTCACTGGTAGGTGAGCAAATGATCATGGATCTTATTAAGGACGACCCTAGTAAGGACTAGGCACAGACACCAGTGTTATCCCCCTGTAGTTGCCACAATCCAGGTGATCACCCTTCCCTTTCCAGATAGGGTCGACAAGTCCTGTTTTCCAGTCAGTTGGGATAATGCCAGTCTCCAAAATGGAAGCAAAGATTGCTTGCAATGCCAGGAGGACAACCTTACCACCAACGTGGAGAAGTTCACCCCGGATACCACAGATACCTGCAGCCTTTCCCCCACTCAGCTGGTTCACCACCTGTGTCATCTCAGTAAGATTTGGTGGTTCACAGCTAATTGGAGGATCAGGCTCAAGAACCGTGGACCCAGAGATATCCAATGTCCTAGCCGGAGGATCAGCTTTGAAAAACTGCTCAAAGTAGCCAGCCCAGCAGGTCACAACTGCAGTGTCATTCATTAAGGACCGTTCCATCAGCCGCCCTGACTGCGACTCTCCTAGGAACAGATCCAGATGTGCGTAATGCTTCGATTCCTCTGTAAGCAGGACGTGGGTTGCTAGACCACAAATGGTGTGTCACTTGCTCACCGATTCCTCTAACAGGCCTCTTTATCTGCCCTCAGAGCCTTCGCAGCCATCCTTCTCAGTTCCCAGTTCAGGCAAGAGTTGCCATTGAACTGTATGCTGCGACTCCTCTCGATGTTATTCAGGGTGCTCACGAGATGAAACACCTCCTTCTGTGAACATCAGTAACACCAACACAACCCTCAGCAACTTTCAGGGTCTTGTCACAGAATGTTTCCCACATCACATTAGGATTGGCAGTTATACCCAAATCTGCAAGTTCCTCACACAAACTGCATGCAAACCCATTAGAAACAGCCTGGTCTTGGAGTCTGGCCAAGTCCACGCTCATTTTCTTAGTAGGTGGTAACCTACTGGACCTAAGTTGGATCCCAAGAGTAGCAATAACAAGTCTGTGGCCAGAATTCATAAACTGGGCACTTCTGTAGACTCTGCAGTTTTGCAAGAGTCTCCAGCGTCTGCCCACGAGGATGTGATTGATCTCCTTCACTGCATCACCAGTATTGGAGTACCAAGTCCAATGATGTGGTTCTGGGCACTGGAAACATGATCCAGTAATTCGCAGCCCCTGACCTTTTGCAAAGTCAAGGAACATGGAGCCGCCTATGACCAGAGGAGTGTCACCTCGTGGGCACCCATCAACCACCATGCCGAGACATCACCCACCACGGTTGGAGCATACACTGAGACAACAGACAAGGCACCCAGGGAGTGCTCATAATATGCTCGTTGAAAGGAGTGACATCGGACACCATCGGAAGAAGCCAGTCTGCTACAGCAGCAGCTACTCCCCGAGTATGACAGTCATTAGACCAATAAAAGGTTTATGCACCTACAGAGATTTGGCCAGTTCCTGGTCTCCGCACCTCAAAGAGTGCCGCCACTGACATACAGTTTACACAGCTCCTCCAACAGAAGAGGAAGATGATCATCTTACCAGAGAGACAAGACATTCCATGTGCCCACCCGTATGGACCGCTTCAAATTGGGACCTGAGTGCTGCTGTGCAGCGGGAGACGCCTCAGCACCACACCAGGTCCGATCCCCAACAGACCTGACCCCATTGGCTCTCCAACGGTTTTGACTCTTCCAGGGATGGGGCCACGAGGGCTTCCCCCATCCCCTTCATGATGCAAGCAGCCTTCCTATGGGCAGCTTTAGCAGAGCTACTCCCACACAGAGCAAAAAGGAGTCTTTTCTGTCGTCTTAGTGCTGTGTGAAGTTTTTTTATGGCGGCTGGAGTGCCAATCCTGCCAGCAACCCCCATGATTTCCATACAAGTTGGAGGACCGCTTGCAGGGCCAGATGCAGTTTAATGTCATATCCAGTGCAACTAAGCTGGACTGATTATTGTTGCCAACAATGTGACCGGAGCTGTGAGGCTGCAGGGTTAACCACTGCACCACTGTGCCTCAAACAACATAATATGTAGACGGAACGATTACCATGAGCAAAATATAACAAATGGCTACAAACTACCAGCAAGTAAACAAACAGTTCAAGTCTTCAGGTCACACACTTGCTGTGTCAAAAGGCAGTGGTGTGGGACTGGTTATTGAATTATTTGAAGTCGTGGGTCAATGCAGCCGGACATCATTTTGGTCTCTGTTCTATCTGTGCATATGCTTCGCTCTTTCTTCTTCTATTAAGAAGATGAAAACACCTTGTAAAAAACAATGAACCTTTTGTTATTATTTCTTTACAAGGTCTCATGTGTTTTCTGACCTGGGGGTCCTTTAATGATGGTTTCGACTCCTAGCTGCTATGTATGCATGCATTCGCCCAGCATATGAAATTAGCCATGTAGTGTGGTGGGAAAGGAGTAATTATAAAGGGATTGGTGTTGTATGTTCAGTGCTAATAATCTTAATGTCCTCACAATACTTGGCTAATGCACCTCTCAAATGAAAATGCTGCAAGTTTATTATTTTTTTATATAAACCCATGCAAAGTACAAATCCTTCAGGAGTACAGATCAGGTAGTGACATCACATGAAAAGTTAAAGCTCTGCACATGGTTGTTACAGTTCTATGATGTGACACTGGCCTCTCAAAGCATTATGAGGCATTTCTCTAAGCCGGTTGCTTGGCTAATTTCAAGGTAAATAATCAGGTAACAAGGTCACCAGCAAACACAGTATATTCTCTCCGAGAAACGGTTTGAGGTATTTTGCCATATCAACACTAGTGTTAATCACATAATGCCATCATAATACACAGAACCATGCAGTTTTGATGTATTTATTGTGACAGATTCTTCGTTAAAATTGCTTTGACATGTGAAATGCAGTTACCATGGAGGGAAACCAGTAGTTCAGATTTAGCACTTTCAATGAAAGATGTACTTCAAATGACAAACAAGAAATAAATGCATAAAATTTACCTGCAAATCCTCAACAAACGGAGGTGATCCACATAAGTGTAAATACGAGGTGTGGCAGAAAAGTAATGAGACTGATTTTTTAGTTTTAATTTTTTTCAAACATCAATGTTATCCCCTTCAAAGTAGTTCCCTTGGGCAGCTACACACCGATGCAGACGTTGTTCCCACTGTTGGTAGCAGCGCTAGAAGTCTTCAACCAATATGGTCTTCAGCATGTCCGTTACACTCTTTTAGATGTTTTCTAAAGTCCCGAAATGACGTCCTTTGAGGACATTTTTCAGTTTAGGAAAAAGGAAAAAGTCACACAAACTGAGGTCTGGTGAATAAGGGGGCTGAGGAACCACAGGAATGCGTTTTTTCAATTGTCCTTCTGCTCAATTGTGAGGTTTTTCGGAACCATTTTGGCACAGACCTTTCGCATGTGCAAATGTTCAGTCAAAATTTGATGAACGGTAAATCTGTTCAAATTTAATTGTTCACTCAACATTCTTAATGTTAAACGATGGTCTGATCTCACAAGAGTGTTCACACGTTCAATGTTTTCATTGGTTTTCGAAGTTAAATGCCTCCCTGAAAAACTTGAGCTTGGGATAAAGAATGTTCCCCATAGGCCTGTTTTAACTTTTCAAACGTCACACTTGCCGATTCTCCAAGCTTAACACAAACTTTAATGGCGCAACGTTGCCCCAAATTCCGCTGTTCCATTTTGCGTGACGCACAACCAAAAACACAACTTCGCTAATAGCAGTCACAAAAATCACGTAGTTAACGGAAGGAGTTGAAACTCGCACTGAGCTATGGGAGGGTACTGATACACGTGCCCTATCAAGGACAACAGCACAGCGTTGCCAGATCGCTTGCAGTGTTGCCAGTCTCATTACTTTTCTGCCACACCACGTATGTGGACTAGGTGTTTTCTTGAGGACTGGGTATTGCTGCCACAGAAATGGTCTTCCTCAGTGGAGATGGAGTGGGAGGCACTTGAGATTTCTTTAAAAAAACTTCTTATCCTCCGTACTCTCACTTTCCATTCAGAGACAGTTCCGCCTCAAGGGATGAGACAGCACTAGAACACAAACCAAAATACAGGGTGTCCCACTCGGGAGTACAACTTTAAAAATGCGAATTACTCTGCAACGTGTGCATGTATCATCATGCAACAAGGTTCAAAATATTCCTTATTTAATGAAGAATTGATTCTGTATCATAAAGAGGCGGGAACTATAGCAGGCTGCTACGGCGGCCCCGGATGTGGCAGCGGCCGAGCTGCGGCAGCCAGGCACAGACAGCCGTCTAGTCCCAGACACTAACCCTGCAGAGTGGCGAAAGCAAGCCTGCAATACTTGTCCATATTTGACGAATTTGTGAAACAACTGGACGACTATGAACTTCAAGAAGGTTACTTCCAACAGGACGGGGCAACGTACCATACCTCTCATGCCAGTTTGGAAGAGATCCGATCATTTTTTGGAGACAGGGTGATCTCGAAAGCTTTGTGGCCACTTTGCTCGCCCGATTTAACTCCCCCAGATTTTTTTCTATGGGGATATTTAAAGGGCAAGGTTTATACAAGCAAACCCAGGACCATTGAACAACTGAAAGCAAACATCGAGCGTGAAATTGCTGCCATCGACAGTGACATGTGGCAGAGGACATTCTCAAATATGGAGCGTCGTGTTTCCTTGTGCACGGATGTTGGGGGAGGACATTTCCAGCACCTTTTGTAATGTGGACTTGTTTTCCACTAAATACAGGTATGTTCAGTTCTTACAGCTCGCCTTTACGTTCACGCGTTCGCGAGTAATTCGCATTTTGTAAAGTTTCACTCCTGAGTGGGACACCCTGTATTAACAAACATGTTCTCTTTGATTTCGGGTTAATGTGTTTTTGTAAAAGCCTTTTATCTAAAGTAACCTAAATATGTACCACATACAGGACCACCTCCAACAGCTAAACTATTAGTAAAATCTCCTGAATCTAGAGCAAAGAACTTAAAATGAACCTTGCCATGGGAATATACAACCTTGGCTTAAAGGAAAACTTGCAATTTTAATAAGGACAAAGAATTTTCTTGATGGAAGAAAATGAAAAAAACTAAAAATGCCTCAATTCCTCTACTGAAATGTTGCTTTCTCATTTGTGGAAATACTACAGCCTCATCTAAAGGAATTAAACTATTTCAAAATGCCTGCCATTTGGGGCAGTTGACTAATTACATCAGTCTATGCTAATGTTCATGAAATGGCTATGTAAAACTCTCATTTATTGACTCAGTTTCAAAGGTCTTTATCACTAGACAAAACTATAGTTAAAAAGATTGGTATTTTAAATTCCAAACTATTTCTTGGAATAGCATGGTATATGTTCATTTTCCAAATATAATTATATTCTAAATTTTAAAAAAATACTATCCTGCTCTTGTCCATTATAATGGAGGTGATTAACACGGGAGTGTCATACAAAAAAAACTCTTAAAACTTAAAACATCCATTGTTTCAAGTTAAAAACATTAAAAGTTATCAAACTGTGTCTTGACATTATACACAAAAGCCAAATCAGCGCATCCCTGTGTAGCGGGGCTACATAGTAATAGTGTTGTCAATGTTAGTGCTAAGCGTTTTGTTTCCATCGTCCCATTTGCTGTTCATGTGTGTGTCAGTGAATGTCATCCCCATAAATACAGGGAGGACGGATGATGGAAAGAGACCACAGCCCCAAGATGGAAAGCACCTGTTTTCAATCACAATTACAGTTGGCTCATTACTACAGTATATTAACAACTAGCAAAATACCCGCACTTTGCAGCGGAGACGTAGTGTGTTAAAGAAGTTATGAAAAAGAAAAGGAAACATTTTAAAAATAACTGAACATGATTGTCAATGTAATTGTTTTGTCACTGTTATGAGTGTTGCTGTCATATATATATATATATATATATATATACATACACACACAGACACACACACACATATAAACATATATATACATATCTACATATACACATATATACATACATATACACATCTACATATATATACATATATATACACATATCAACATATATATTGTGGCAGTAGGGGGCGCTAGTGCTCCCTTGAACCCTCAGGTACAACTCCAGACACCAGGTAAAAGTCCAAGACTTCTTTAATTCTTCACACAACGTGCACAAAGCACCCTCCACACTACTCATAAATTTCACTATAATACCACAATAAACTCTGTTAAACAAACTCTCCTCCTCGCCCAGACACTTGCTCCTCTACCTCCCAGCTCAGCTCAGTGTCTGGACTGAGGCACCATCCTTTTATAGCCCCTGACCCGGAGGTGTTCCTGTCCAATTAGACCACAGTTCCTTTTTCCTTCCAGGTCAGGGCAAACAGTCCTGTTCTTCACCCCAGGAGCACGTCGTTCCTTCCCGTCACGTGACCGGGACATACTACCGGGTTATAGGGCATCACCGAGCCCATAAGCCCCCACAGCGACTCCTGGTGGTCCCCAAGGTATCCAGCAGGGCTGTGTATAAACACTACAAAGTCCATAAGGCCCTGCTGGACCTCGGGGCACGATCCTGCTGTCGGGAGAGCTCCTCCTGGCGGCCTGGGGGTGAGGACCGGCATGGGAAGCCGGCAGTCCTCCACAATATACACATACATACATACACATAAATATACACACACATACATATATATACACACATATATACATACATACAAACACACAAATATATATATATATATATATACCCACAGACACATATATATACATACTGTATATAAATACATATCTACATATTGTCACAGATGTCCGGGGACACTGCCCAGCCGGGACGCCTGGATAGTCCCCGACTTGGACAATACTTCTCCTCGGCCATGAGAGGGCAGCCACCCGGGTCTAGTTGGGGGCTACAAGGACAGACCTGGGACGCTCGTGAGAGGATGTGGCCACCGCCAGGGGGCCCCCGGACAGTTAGGGAATCCTGGATGGCAACACTTCCGCCACACCCGGAAGTGCTGCCGGAAGTAATTCCAAGAAGACCTGGAGTGCTTCTAGGTGCTTTCCTGACACTTCCGCCACACTAGGAGGTGGAGGGTGAGCACCTGGGGCTCATCCGGGTCATAATTAAAGGGGCCGCCTCCTTCCAGTAGAGGAGCCAGAGTTGGGAGGAAGGAGACAAAGCTTGTAAGGAGGGGACAGGAGGTCAAGAGAGAAAGAAGAAGAAAGGAAGAGAGTTGGGGAGAGAAGGAAAGAAAGAAGAAGAAGAAGAGTTGGTGCTTCAGGACATTGTGTTGCAAAAAGATTTAAATAAAAAGAAGTGTGTTTTGGACATTCTGGTGTCGGTCTGTCTGTGTCTGGGGATACGCTTTCCACAATATATATACACATATATATTATCTACATAATATTATATCTACATATATCTATACTAATAAAAGGCAAAGCCCTCACTCACTCACTCACTCACTCACTCATCACTAATTCTCCAACTTCCCGTGTAGGTAGAAGGCTGAAATTTGGCAGGCTTATTCCTTACAGCTTACAAAAGTTGGGCAGGTTTCATTTCGAAATTCTACGCATGAAGGTCATAACTGGAAGCTATTTTTCCCCATATAATGTAATGGAGTCTTGAGTTGGAGATGGCCGCGCGGGGCGGAGTTTCGTGTGACATCATCACGCCTCCGTAAGTACGTAGAGAAAAAGGAAGAACTCCAAACAGCGATGAGCACAAAACGTCATTTCACAATTGAGAAGGCAGAAAAACATTATGAAGCAAATGATGCATACAATCATATTCATAAGTACAGTTACTGCGGAAACAAAGCACGGCGTGAACCGTAAGTTTATATTAAATTAAGTTCATAGACAGGCTGCCACTAGCGTTTGTAATTTAGTGCCTGCCCATATAAGGCCGTCCATCAGCGGCAATCCAATAGAAACACTGCCGCTAAATATTCACGGGTGAAGGACTGTGCTTATACAGACAAAGATGAGATGGTCAGGGTGGTATTTGGCACAAACTCAGTGAAACTGCGAGAGAAACTTTTAAGTGCCGGGTCTTAGCTGACATTACACGAGATGGCACCAGTACAGCTGGGAACCTTCGATTCAAGAACACCAAGCGGCTCACGTGAACTGACGCAATGCGCAGACAAAAAGCAACAGTTCCAAAGAGTGCTGAACAAAAACCGAATTACACAATTGAGAAGGCAGCAAAAAAATATGAAGCTTATACATACAATCATATTCATAAGTGCAGCTACTGCGGAAACAAAGCACACGGTGGAAAAGTGAATGTCCTGCTAAAGGAAGACAGTGTAAAAAAAAACCCGTGCATGCAGTTTGTCACATCACAGATAAAAAGGAAGACGAGCTGTTTATTGATGCAGTAAGGAACTAATCGATGAATGAAACCTCTTATCTTTACAACGATTGACAAACACGGAATGTAACTTGAACACATCCTACAAATACGAGCCTGATTGAAAGAAATAATGATAATCAAATCCTTGATGACAGCAACATTCAATAACACTCACAAAACAATTACTGTATATTGACAATCATGTTACGTTATTTTTAAAATGTTCCCTTTTCTTTTTCATAACTTCTACTTCTCCACTGCGGTACACGGGTATATATATATATAAATGTATATATATACCCCGATCTACAATACATACTTTAGCATAGACAAGCCACACGCTGTGGCGCAATTGTAGAGTCTTCGCCTCTGATGCCGACATTCGAGGTTCGATTCCCGAGAGGGGATGTACTGAGTATGTAGGCGTGCTACCCTATTCATTTTACCTTCGCATCTCCTTGGTTTGGGACGTATGAAAAAATATTCGGTTAACGCAGAATCATGTTACGTTATTTTTAAAATTTTCCCTTTTTAGCACAAGCACAGCTGAGAAGCTTCGATGCATGTACTCCATAACGCGTTAAAAAATAACGCATTTAATCACACTTTCAATTCCAAGCAAATGGGAACTTTTGTCAATGCATGATTTCCTGGTACATCCATTACACTGATGCACACATCACAGCTACAAAAATGTTAGAGTCGGAATAAAGCGCGTTCCTACGACTAGTGATGGGCGGAGTGAAGCCTCATGAAGCATCAAAACGTTTGAAGCAATTGTGTCGGAAATCGTATCGAAGCTTCGAAGCATTTGACACTCACCTCTTTAGTGACCCCTCCTGGCCATTTTCATTAACATTACACAAACTCATGATCCACTTCAATGACGTCTGTTATAACTCTTATTGCTTTTATTTTTCGCTGCTACAGACTGACAACGAAGAGAAGGGTTCGTCAGCAACTTCTAGTGTCTGATGTCTAAAAATATCAATATATAAATAACTAACGCCGACAAGCAGAATGCACTATACGCTAGCAAGAGTTAAAATAAGACGCCTCACGCATGGATTCCCGGCTCTTTCAATTAGTATTTACCTTTGCACTGTATCATTATAATCGCTCCTGTTATTAGTATTAGAATTAACCCTCATCTTTTCTTGAGATCACATTTAATAGCCTTAAATGTTTTCCTTGGTTTGACTTAATTAAAATGGAGTAGACGGAAAATAATGGTTTATCCCTGTACTTTGCCATGATATAGGTAAGCACATTTGAGAAAGAAAAGGTGAAATCCTTAAATCAGTTGTTATTATTCGATCAAGTATTGAAATATTTCATTTATTAGTACTTTACAATATTTTGTGGAGCACGAAAATAACGAATTAGCTACAACGAAATGACGCCGTCAATGGCACAATTAACTAAGATGGTTGCTTTTCAAATTCTGAACGTAGTGCTAGCCCGAGTTCGATCCCACTTAAAGACTCATCAAAATTAACAATAATAAAAAAGGATCAGAATTGAAATCTTTATAACCAATTTGAACTAAATAATTTTGAGAGATACTGTGGAAGGATCACATAAGAGATCTGTTCGGGAATCATCAAAATGTGATGTCTAATTGCGGATGGCAGCTCACGTATTTATATTAATCCATTTCTATTCATTGCCATTTGACGTCCATGAACCCCTCCATTGAATAAGGCAGTGGTTCTCAACCTGTGGGGCGCGAAGTAACAAAAAGGGGCGCGAAGATGTGAAAAAAGAAAACATCTGTTGGAACCAAAACAAATTAACTTAAACTACATTCTGATAATAGAACAATAAATACTGTATAGAGTTAGATAAATGTCGATAAAACTTAAGTAGGTATAATCAAATATGCATCTACATTTCAAAAATGTTGGGGGCGCGATTAAAACTGCTATGAAAACTCGGGTCGCAAATACTTAAAGGTTGAGAAACGCTGGAATAAGGTGATAACAAAGCCACTGTGGTAGATCAGGTTGAATTTGCTCTGCTGCACCAAACATTCAAAGGCGTCAATCCGGAGCACATCAGAGAGGCTGAGAGACACGGCGCAGATCAGTCACCGGCACACCGACACACACGGGACACTCCAATGTGAGCAGTGCACATATCAAGGTCGGCATTAAAGATTGAGTGCTGAGGCAACAAAAGCAGCGGATAAACACATCTGGACCTGCTGTTGAAAAACATTTGCTTTTAACAACAGCATCCCTCCCTCGTGAACACATCTTCAAGGTCCGGACAGGTGATCAGTAAAAGTTTTTGTCACAGCACAGTGCAATAATAAAACATTTCCTAAAACACATAGTTGTCCAGTCTGTATCATTCCTAAGCAATCTTCCAGTAATAGAGGCGCAATCCCAGTTACTAACACATTAACACTCAAAGCAAGAACACATTCCACCTTATTAATTTAATATTTAAAATTTGAAACCCGCCATCAACAACTACAAAAACAGTTGAAATCGTTACTCAAATATTTTTTGTTATAGACATAAAACAAGATTCACATTTCCATTTGATATATCTTTACTAGTGTTCTCGCCTTGCTCGCTTCCGGTCCACGTGAAATTTGCTGTTTAATAAAAAAAAAAAAGAAAATCAGACTCTTTTGGGTCATAATTTACAGAGGGTGGACGTGGGACCCGAACCCACGTATGCTTTAGTATGAAGCGGTAACGCTACCGCGCACTACTACTA